>NC_043706.1:72241990-72283923 GCF_006229205.1 Suricata suricatta | reverse complement strand
CGAACCTCGGGTGCGAACGCGTGCAACTCCCAAATGGCCCGGGAATGGGTTTTGTCCAACAACTGTTAATCGCTTTTCGACACCTGGCTGCAGGGGGAAAAACAACATTCGCCCGAGCAGCCAATTTCCAAGTGAAGAGTCTAGGAGGGGATAAAATGAAGCAATTCTACACGTTTTGTGTATTTCTGCAAGAAGGCCAAGTGGCTGGTAATTGCTTGACTCTGGGCTTTTTAGAATGTGCTGAATGCAAGTAGTTCTGCATCCCCGTATTCTAAAGGCTGGGATGCGGACTGAATGAAAAGGAATGGCCTTGACTCCTCTTTCTGGCAGAATTAAAGCTGGGTGAATGAATGGGCTCCTGGCGAAAGGAAACTTTTGTTAATGTATTGACAGATTAGGTTCTGCCTATTATTTGTAGAGAATAAAAAAATTCACAAAAGGTGACGTGTAAAAGACTGTTCCAGCCACCAGAGCCAGAAATTGGAGTCATGTGATTTCGGCATATATCTCGGTATTAAATTCTCATATCTTTGTTTGATTCTCCCCAACATCTAATCAGTGTCCCCTGAAGATAAGTCTAGAATTTCATGTATACACTTGGATCACTAGTTGGCATGTTGTCTCTCAATGATAATTAGAAAACTAGTTTGTGGAGGCAGGGTTGTGCACAATGATAATGAAATCTTTAAAGAAATCATGGGACAAGTAAGTTGTCAGCCTCTCTGTGCCCCTGTTTCTCTTATGTAAGTTAACCCTCATTCATTGCAAAAGGCCATTAAACTTGGTAAAAAGTGTTATGCTTCAAAAGAAAGATTATATATAAATGCCATTTTTTTCAAAATGTTTTAAATAATAGAGATGAACTTCTTAAATTTGTAGATAAAACGTTTATATTTAAGCCATAGTGTCTCTGCTATTCATTCAGCTACTGTGTAGGAATATAATCTAATTAATACTTCAGGATCTATAATGATCTACCTATTAAGAAAGTGAGATACTGTTTGTTTCAGATAATTAAATCAGTAAGGGTAGGTACCTAATGCATGTCTCAATACCCTAGAATTATTGTTGGCTAAATAAAATAAAATTTGTAGAATGCTTGATATAATGCCTCCCACATGGGAAGCTCTCAACAAATTTTAAGTGATTTTTTAAATATATTTTTTTAATTTTAGAGAGAGAGAGAGCACATGAGTGGGGAAGTGGGGCAGAGGGAGAGAGAGAATCCCAAGCAGTCTCCAAGCTCAGTGCAGAGCCTGATTTGGAACTCAACACAGGGATCTATCCAGGACTAGATCTCATGACTTTAGGATCAAGATCTGAGCTGAAGTCAAGAGTCAGATGCTCAATAGACTGAGCCACCCAGGTGCTCCTTACGCTATTTTTAAGAATCTAAACCCTTAACAGGTACTAAGCTATCTGATGAAATGTTTCACCACCTAGTTTATAAACATCTTTTAAGGTGTCTGTAATAAGTACTGTGCTTTCCAGATGCAATGGTAAGATATCATCCCCTATCCTCAAGGGGGTTGTAACCATTGTGATCTGTGACCATTGCAACAGCCACATAAGCAAAGCTTTTGAAAAGTACCTTTGCTAATAAAAGCTAATAAAAGCACATTTTAACCAGAGAAGTGGTACAAGGGAGGGAACTGACAAGTCTATTCAGGACAACCAGGAAAGCCTTTTCAGAGTAAAAGAAATCTAAATTGGTATTTCTAGAAGGATCAGTAAAGAAATAGTATAGTCTCTGTGTGTGGTGCAGGAGGCAGAGGAGAAGGAACAGCACATCTAGAGGGTAAAGATTGGTGGAGCAGAGATGTGGCTGAGGAGTTAGAAGGGGTTGGGCTGACAGGAACCTAAAACGCCATAAGAAAACATTTTGACTTTGTTCTATAAGCACTGGTGAAATATTTTAAGCAGGAGTGTAGAATGGTCAAAGTTTACATTTTATAAAAGTCTTTCTGACTGCCATATGGAAGACAGATTCAGGGAAGGCTGATACTGGGAACAAGGAGATCACTTACAAAGTCATTGCAATAGCTCAGTCAAGAGCTAATGAGAAGATGTATAGTAAGGATGGAAATATTTGAAGGATACTTAGGAAGTAGAATCTACGCTACTATCTGAATCATAAAATATGGGTGGACATTAAACTGGAGTTTACATATGCTCCCCAGGTTTCCAACCTGGTTAAGTGGGTGAATGGCAATGGCTCAAACAAAGACAGAGAAAACAAGAAATATAGGAGGAAGAGCAAATTAGATATTTTTTATGTGGTTTTATTCTGTTAACTGTGCACAGAGAAAAAATAATGAATTTGGTTTTTGGCTCTTGCGTCAGTTAGGTCAGGCAGCAATAACAAATAACTCCAGGGGTGCCTGGGTGGCTTGGTCGGTTAAGCATCCGGCTTCAGCTCAGGTCATTATCTCACATTCGTGGGTTCGAGCCCCGCATCAGGCTCTGTGCTGACAGCTAGCTCAGAGTCTGGAGCCTGCTTCAGATTCTGTATCTCCCTCTCTCTCTGGCCCTCCCCTGTTCTCACTGTCTCCCTCTGTCTCTCAAAAATAAATAAATGAACATAAAAAAATTAAAAAACAAAAACAAAAAAAAACCCAAATAACTCCAAACTTTCATAAACTTAAAATAACATATGTTTATTTTGGAGTCATGCTGTATTCTATTTTTGGTTGGTAGGATCTGCTCCACATCATCTTCACTTAAGGGTACAGCTCATAGAACCTTTTTCTTCTGGAATGGTGCCAGTTGCCGTAAGAGGGGGGGAAGGAAATAAAATTAACAGATTTTTAAAGACTTAGTAACATGTAGGTGGAGAAGATGTGCAAAGGACAATCAGAAATATAAGGTCTGAAGTTCAGTAGAGAGTTTAGAACTAAAGATTTAAATGTGTGAGTCATAAAAAAAAGAAGTAGTAGTTTAAAACAGTAGGGACTGATTGGTTTTCCCAGGGAATTTTGTAAGTTTGAGAACAGTACCAAGGACAGAGCTCTGGAGAGTGACATTTGACTGTGAAGTGTGAAGAGTCGCAAAACAGAACAAAGCAAAACAAAACCTCCCTGAAAAGGAATGGTGAAGACAGTAAAAGGTGCACTCGTAGAGCATGTGGGGTAGAAACATGGGACCAAAGAATTCCAACGAGGAAGGGAAGGTCGAAGGCATTAAATGCCACCATGGGGTCAAACAAGATAAGGATGCATGTTAATTTAATCTGGCAATTAAGGGGTTATAGTGACTTTAAAATATCCTGAGTGTCTGGAGATCAAAGCTCTCTTACAGTGTGTTGAGCTGCAGAGGTGAAAAAATAAAAACAGTATGTTGAGACTACCATTTTGAGATGAAAAAAAGAGATAAGAGGGATGCTGGGTCAGTAGAGGGAGTTGTTTTTAGGGAGCAAAAAAAAAAAAAGCAGGAAAATGTTTGTAAGATGAAGAGATGAGGCAGGAGAAGAGAGGCCTCTAGATAAAAGGGACTGGACAATGGCCCAGGATTCTCAAGGGGGAAAGAAGAAATGAGACCAGTAGCCATGGGGAGAATTGTCTTGTAGTAGAATGTATGCACCAATGATTACTCAAGAAACAAGTTTAATCAAGGTGACTAATCTGGGGCGAAGGAGGGGGTAATGTGATGATGAGAAATGAATGTACGACAATACCAATCATCTTAAAATTGTGAAAAAAATGCATTACCAGAAAGAAAAAAGGGAGAACCAATTAACAAAAATATGGTAAAATCTATACTTGACCAAATTTAGGTAAACTGAGAAAGATTATCCCAAGTCTTCCACTTATATATTTATTTAACTTATTCCACTTACTTAAACAGATGTTGAAGCTTGTTTCCAGTGTGGCCAAGGCCAATGTAACTTATTCATGTTACCTTTAAAATTCATTTTAGAATTCTATATGAGTCTCACTGGTACATTTAAAATATGTGTTTTTATTGAGATAAAATTCATATATGTTAGTTTCAAGTGTGCAACATAATAATTCAATATGTGTATACATTATGAAATAATGATTACAAGAAGTCTAGTTAACATCTATCACCACACATAGTTACAGTTCTTTTTCTTGTGATGAGGACTTTTAAGGTCTACTCTATTAGCAACTTTCAAATATACTGAAGATCATTATTAACTGTAGTCGCCAGGCTGTCCATTATATCTCCAGGACTTATTTATTTTATAACTGGAAGTTTGTACCATTTGACCACCTTCATTCATTTCATGCACACCCACCTCCCCACACCCACCTCTGGCAATCACCAATCTCTTCTCTGTATACATGAGTGCAGGTTGTTTGTTTAAAGAGTCCACATATAAGTGAGATCAAATGTTATTTGTATTTCTCTGACTTATTTTATTTGGCATAATGCTCTCAATGACCACCTATGTCATCCCAATATCAGAATTTCCTTCTTTTTTATGTAATATATATATTTTTATAATGTATATCTATAATATATACATTTTAATGTAATATATGTATTAAATTTACTTTATCCATTCATCTACTGATGGACACTTAGATTGTTTCCATGTTTCGGCTTTGACAATTGTGCTGCAATGGGGATGTGGGTATTTTTTCTAGTCAGTGTTTTCATTTCCTTTGGATAAATACCCAGATATGCAATTACCAGGTTATATGACAGTTCTGTTTTTTATTTCTTTTTTAAAGTTTATTTATTTATTTTGAGAGAGAGAGAGAGAGAGAGAGAGAGAGAGAGAGAGAGAAGGGGAGGGGCAGAGAGAGGAACAGAGAGAAAGAGTCCCAAGCCAACTCCACAGTGTCAGTGCAGAGTTTGATGTAGGGCTTGAACCTACAAACTGTGAGATAGTGACCTGAGCTGAAGTCAAGAGTCAGACGCTTAACCCAACTGAGCCACCCAGGTGTCCCACTATTTTTTATTTCTTGAAGAACCTCTGTATTGTTTCTCATAGTGGCTGCACCATCTACATTCCTACCAACAGTGCGTAAGTGTTTCCTTTTCTCCACATTCTCCACAAGACTTGCTATCTCTTATCTTTTTGATAATAGCCATTCTAACATGTATGAGATGGTATCTTATTGTGGTTTTGATTTGCATTTTCCTGTTGATTAGTGATGTTGAGCATCTTTTCACTTCCCTACTGGCCATATCTACATCTTTGGAAAAATGTCTGTTCAGATCTTCTGCCCATTTTTTAATTGGCTTTTTTGCTTTTTTGCTATTGAGTTGTAAGAGTTCTTTGTATATTTTGGGTATTAGCCCCTTATCAAGTGCATGATGTGCAAATATTTTCTCTAATTCAGTAGGTTTCCTTTTCATTTTGTTGATGGTTTCCATTGCTACTCAGAAGCATTTGGGTTTGATGTAGTCCCACTTGTTAATTTTGCTTTTGTTGCCTTTAAGTGTCTGATCAAAAAAACTCATTGCAAAGAGTATCTCAAGGATTTTATAGCCTATGCCTTCTTTCTATGGTTTTATGGTTTCATATCTTATTTTCAAGTCCTTAATCCATTTTGGGTTGATTTTTATGTATGGTGCAGAATATTAATCCAGTTTCATTCTTTTGTATGTGTCTGTCCAGTTTTCCCAACATCATTTATGAAAGTGACTGTTCTTTCCCCATTGTATATTTTTACCTCCTTTGTCATAAATTAGTTGATTATATGTGCATAGGTTTATTTCTGGGATATCTATTCTGTTTTATTTATCTACGTGATGCCTGTGTTTATGACAATATTGTATTGATGAGTATAGCTTTGTAATATGGTTTAAAATCAGGAAGCATGATGCCTCCAACTTTGTTCCTCTTTCTCAAGATTACTTTTGCTATTCAGGGTCTTTTGTGGTTCCATATAACTTTTAGGGTTGTTTCATTTCTGTGAAAAATGTCATTGAAATTTTGAAAAGGATTGCACCGAATCTGTAGATTGCTTTGAATTTCATAAGAATTTTAACAATATTAATTCTTATAATCCATGAACATGGAATATCTTCCTATTTATTTGTGTCTTTTCTTATTTCTTTCATCAGTGTCTTAAAGGTTTTGAAGTATAGATTTTTCACCTCCTTGGTTAAATTTATTTCTAGGAATTTAATCTTTTTAATACAATTGTAAGTGGGAATGTTTTCTTAATTTCTCTTTCTGATAACCTGTTATTAGCTTACAGAAACCAAACTGATTTTTATGTATTAATGTTGTATCCTGCTACTTTACTGAATTCAGTTATTAGCTAACATTTTTTGGTGGATTCTTAGGATTTTCTATATATCATGTCATTTTCAAATGGACACAGTTTTATTTCTTCCTTTGTGTTTTGGATATCTTTTATTTATTTTTCTTGCATAATTAATCTGGCTAGGACTTCCAATTCTGTGTTGAATAAAGGCAGTGAGAGTGGTTATCCTTGTGTTGTTCTTGATTTTAGAGGAAAAGCTTTCAGCTTTAAACCATTGAGAATGATGTTAGATATGGGCTTGTCATATATGGCCTTTATTATGGTGAGGTATGTTCCCTATATACTCACTTTGTTGAGAGTTTTTTTTTTTATCATAAATGGATGTTGAGTTTTGTCAAATACTTTTTCTGAATCTATTGAAATTATATGATTTTTTCCTTTGTTTTGTTAATGTTGTGTATCTTGTTGATTGAATTATACATATGGAGCCTTTCTTACATCCCTGGAATAAATCTCTCTTGATTATGGTGTATAATCCTTTTAATGTATTGTTGAATTCAGTTTGTTAATATTCTTTTGAGGATTATTGCCTCTATGTTTATTAGAAACACTGGCTTGTAATTTTCTCTTCTTATAGTATCCTTGTCTGATTTAGGTATCAGGATAATACTGTCCTCATAAAATGAGGTTGGAAGTGTTCCTTCCTCTTATATTTTTTAAGAGTTTGAGAAAGAATAGTATTTATTCTTCTTTGGATGTTTGGTAGACTGCATCAGTAAAGCCATCTGCTCCTGGACTTTTATTTGTTGGGAGGTTTTTGATTACTGATTCAATCTCCTTACTAGTAATTGTCCTGTTCAGATTTTCTGTTTCTTCACATTTTACACTTGGTAGGTTGTACATTTCTAGGAATTTATCCATTTCTAAAATATGTACTTTATATAAGATATCAATATGCTTTTTTATAACATACCAATGAGGTAGCCTAGTCTACATAATCTTTTAGGATTAAAAATATTAAAAACTTCATTCATTCAACAAGTATTTATTGAACACCTACTATGTGCCAGGCACTCTTCTAGGAGCTTGGGATATGTCAGTGCACAAAACAGACAAAACTTTCTACCTTCATGGAGTTTACAGTCTAACAGACATCTAAGCTACCAACTTTCATAATTTACTAAAAAGAAAATATTATAAATTTACCTTACGCAAGGTGCCTGTGTACCTAAAACATTTTGTTTGTTTTTATAAACTTTTTCTAAAGTTTATCTATTTATTTTGAGAGAGAGGGAGAGAGAGAGAATCCCAAGCAGGCTCCACACTGTCAGCGCAGAGCCCAAAACAAGGGGTTCAAACTCACAAACTATGAGATTATGACCTGGACTAAAATCAAGAGTTGGTCTCAACCAACTAAGCCACCCAGGGGCCCCAGCATGCTTTTCTTTTTTTTAATTTTTGGAGTTTTATATGACTATAAGATGAGAATAGTGAAGCCTATCCTGGAGAAAGAGTGCTAGGCAGTGGTCCTCAGGGAGGACAAATGGAAAAGATCAAAACCACATAAGAATAATGGATATGTACTTCTCTATTATCCAGGAAATTATTGCAAATGGAAAGAAAAATTAGAGCTTGAACTAGGTTCCCATTTCTAATGTGATCTGATGTTGCCCCACCCTTTCCAATGGACCGGATGACCTCAGCTAGGGTATGACTTAGTCTGCGCTTAGAGACGAAGGTGAGAAAAAGAAGTGTGAAGGAATGAGGGAAATATGATGACTCACTTCTGCTATTGCCACCACGTGCCTCCTGAGTAATGCCAGTTTTGCTTGTACGAAAGCAGGGCCAGTCTGTTTATACACATCCTTTTTTATCCATGGTTTTATTAATATTATGTAAGGAATATTATAATATATGCCTAATTAGGTTGACTCCTTTTTAAAAGACTGTACATATAAAGTGAGCTCATTTCTAGGATAATTATTAATTTGTGTCTAAATGACAACAGAGTCAAATTCATTAACTAATTTATCTTTGGCATTTTATTTTAGTTATACAATTATGTTTTCATAAGACAAAAAGATTGTGAAAAATCCAGTACAAATCCCTATACATAATATGTAAGGGATCTTTTTGGAGTGATAGAAATGTTCTAAAATTGGGTCACAGTCGGGCACCTGGGTGGCTCAGTCGGTTAAGCCTCCAACTTCAGCTCAGGTCATGATCTCACATCCGTGGGCTTGAACCCCGCATCAGGCTCTGTGCTGACAGCTCAGAGCCTGGAGCCTGCTTTTGATTCTGCGTGTGTGTGTGTGTGTGTGTGTGTGTGTCTCTGCCCCTCCCCCTGTCATGCTCTGTCTCTCTCTATACCAAAAATAGATAAAACATTAAAAAAAATTAAAATTGGATCACAATCAGAGCTGCCCAACTCTGTAATTTACTAAATGTCATTAACTTGTACAGTTAAAATGTATGAATTTTATGGTGTGCAAAATATAGCTTAATATAAAAATTTTATTTATTTCTATTTTTTTATTTTTAATTTTTTAATGTTTATTTTTGAGAGAGACAGCACACAAGCAGGGGAGGGACAGAGAGAGAGGGAGACAGAATCTGAAGCAGACTCCAGGAGGCTCCCAGCTGTCAGCACAGAGCCTGACATGGGCTCGAACTCGCCAACTGTGAGATTGTGACCTGAGCCAGAGCAGGTTGCATAACTGACTGAGCTACCAAGGCGCCCCTCAATATAAAAACTTTAAATATGACATTAAAGTATTGATTCCTAACCATACTCAGTCTGAGCTTTAGAAAAGAAACACCACACTCAGAATCAAGCCTATTGGAAATGTTTCTGTATTGGGTTTTTAAAAATATCCATCTCTGGGGCACCTGGGTGGCTCAGTCAGTTGAGTGTCCGACTTTGGCTCAGGTCATGATCTCGAAGTTTGTGGGTTCAAGCCCATGTCCTGCTCTGTGTTGACAGCTCAAAGCCTGGAGCCTGCTTCAGATTTTGTGTCTGCCTCTTTCTTTGCCCCTCCCCCACTCATGCTCGCTCTCTCTTTCTCTCTGTCTTAAAAATAAATAAACATTATAAAAGGAAAGTAAGAAAGAAAAAAAAGAAAGAACTGATTGTAGTGAATTTTCAGTAAGGACTTCAGGCTCCAAACTATTGAATGCAATTGACAAACTATCTGTCATCTGTCAATAGTCTCCACTATTGCTAATTTGCCAGAACCCATCCCCTCATACTGAGGCCATTATAAAAAGAACGTTTGTATCACTTCAACTTGAGATTGAACTAAAGTGCAAGCAAGTGTTTTCAAGTGACTAGGATCTTTATTTTGCATTATTAGAAGGTTAAACACACAAATGGACTCTAAACTTATTAATAAGCTAAAATACTCTTTTTATTCCTCTTACAATTGGATTGAAACTTCTATGATCAACACTTGATGCCAATGAAATCTTAATTGAGATGGTTGATTACATAGAAGTCTTTTTCCAGTTTGAGGATTCAGTTCTTAGTGAAAGGTGGCATTTCTAAGCTTCAGACATTTGAGGATCTTCCCAGGTTTAAGATACAGATAACAGTTGTGGTAAAACTGACTTGGAACCAAGTGGAGTTGCTGTGTGTTGTTTTAAACCAAGAAGGTGCTCACAGATGGCTCAGAGAGAGATTTAACAAGTCTGTGCTAATCACACTCATACATGGGAATATCTTCACAGAACACAGCCAGATTTCACTCTGCCCCTCCAGCATTTTTGTTACTTGGTTAATAACAACAATGAAGTATAGTATGTAATGGCCTAAAAACAATATGCTTTACATTATAGTTGGATGTATATTATGAAAGTCACAAGGAGAGTTTATGAGACATGGTCCCAATTCAAAGGATACTGAAGATACAGAGAATTTGCAGAAGTTTAGCTTTGACAGGTAAATTATTCAGAGCTCTTGATGGCTTCACTTCTAGATATTTCTAAACTTCCATGCTAGCCCCAAATAGGCTAATATCTCCTCCTCATAAACTATATAAAATAAAAATACGATATATAAAAAATGTGTTCACCTGACAATAAAGACTGAATTGTCTCATTACAAAACTATATTTTACCACAGCTGATACTTTAGGTCAAATGTTCATTAACTATACATTTTAATATCTATATTATTAAATATCAATGGCCAAAATAATGATAAACATCAAGATTTAGTTTTGAATTTTGTTCTTAGAATATAACACAAAATAGAGAGATGATTCAGAAAAGAAAACTAAATTCAACTAAACACTTATTGACCAGCCCTTATGTGCCAGACACTATATTAAGCATTGAGCATACAGTTTGAATAAGACCAACATGTCTTATTTCCGGTTCTCATAGTGTTGTATTCTAGTTGGAAAACAGAAAGTAGACAAATAAACGAAGGAGGTGATCACAGAGTTGCAACAATGTTATTATAGACAGAATTGATGAGGGACTTAATAAAAAGTAATCAGGGGAGCCTCTTTTAAGCAGGGTGGTCAGGGAAGGCCTCTGAAGAGATGACATTTAGGCTGAGCCTTGAATGAAAAATGAGACAGAACGATTTCCTAAATGATCTATAAATTATTTCTGCTATATCCAGACCATACAAAATCATAGCAGAAGATATCTACCTGCTCTGGTTGGCTCATACTATTAGTGGGAGACCAGACAGCTGGTGTGTGGGCTGTACCAGAGAAGGAAAGATATATTAAATAATATTTTTCTGTATTTGTTTCTGAGTTTTATTAATTGCTTAGAGAATTATTTGGATTATAGAATAATATTTATTTTTCTTAAATAAACTCCCAGTTTAATAGGGAGCCAAATTTTAACTAAAAGTGTTAGGTTTGAAAGGTGTCATCTATCTAAGGCATGAGTGGTTCAGTCAGTTAGGCATCAGGCTCTCTCTCTCCCCGCTGCCCCTTTCCTTCCCCTCATGCACTCTCTCTCAAAAAAAAATATTTAAAAAGGTGTCATACTATAATATGGCAGCAGCAATATTTGCATGATAATTTAAGTAGGGAAACCAAAAAATAGTAGTTTGAAATTGAGTAGAATTGACTTTTTGTTGATGAAATATATAAGGGGATTTATAGAAGGTTACAAGTGAGAAATGAACCATCAGTGAAGATATTAGAAAGTGAGATTTTGTCCATCTTTAATGCTAGGCATTCGTTAGGCTCTCAGTAATGATGGGTTAATTGAAAAAAGAAAAACAGACAAGTATGATCTTCATAAAACTTATCTCAATTTTATCTGTTATCCCACAAGTCTTGTTTGCTACAATGAAACAGTTCAGTTGTCAGGATTGTTCAAGAATCTATACGTTGCCTTTCTCATAGCTATTCCCCATCTCCACCCTCATTCTTGCTAAAAGAACCCCAATTTTGTGCAGTTATTAAGAAGTCAAGTGCTTTTGGGAAAACTATCCTCTTCCTCAGTCACGAGAAGAGAATCATGATTGATCTTGCCAGGGATTAGTTTAGGCAGTCATGCGATCCAATCCTGTCCAATGATATTTAAATGGTTATTTATTTATTTTGAGAGAGAGAGTGTGTGCACAGGGAAGGGGCAGAGAGAGAGGAAGAGAGAGAATCCCAAACAGGCTCCATGCTGTCAGTTCAGAACCCTATGCAGAGCTCGACCTCATGGACCATGATATAATGACCTGAGCCAAAGTCAAGAGTCAGACGCAAAGTCAAGAGTCACACAGCTACCCCCTTTTTTAAAAAAAATGTTCATTTCTTTATTTTCTGACCAATGATATTTAAAAATTAGTCTGTGTTATGGTGGCAGAGTGAGTGTGGGGAAAGTCTTTATTGCTGCCTAAAAGGAAAGCATAAGAGAAAAGACACCAGACCTCCACGTTATACCTCCCAATCTTGTTTTACTTCTGATATAAAGATTTGGGGCTCATGAAAGCTTTTATGAGCTAAGATCCTGAAACTAGCAGGTTGGAAGGATGTAAAAATAAACATTTTGATAACTACCTGTGGAAATAATCCAAAATCCAGACTTTTGGTATAAGAATCTGAATTTTCTTATTTGAATTTTATCCCCTAAAAAGGTGTTTTAGTTATTTGTAACTGAGTGTATCTTCATTCAGTGACTAGTTCTGTTTTCTAGCATTCAATATATTAACTGAACATACTCTTTTGTCATCTGAATAGGCAATTATCTTGAAATTTCAGTGGAAGCATGTCAAACTACTCTTCCCAGCAATGGGATGTGGTTTCACAATGCAATGCTCCTTGAGTAGGTAAATATAAGTTGTTATCATTAAATCAGTGATCCTTAAAATCTTCATTGTAGAGAAAGAGCTATTTATTTGTTCTGTCTCTTGAAAGTTTACAATGAAATTTAACAAGCAGGGTATTATCTAAGATGGTGTTTCTTAAGCCTGGTGACCTTTCAGAAAACAAAAGTCAATGATTTTACCAGAAAAATGAGTTCCTTTGGGAAGAGCAGAGAATTGTCATTTGAGACAAGCAAACTATGGTGACTTGTAGAAATGCTGCTTTTATTGTGAACAACTCTATTCATACCTAAAAACCAACGGGGTTGTTACCAAGAAAGGATAAATGTTGTGGTGGCAACTAACAGAATGTGCCACACTGTTCTACAACAGGCACAACTTAAAACCACCTGCAAGAAATTTTATCAGAAGAATAATTCATAAAACAGTTGATTCCCTTCTTCATACTTATAAGTTCATTGGACTCTGGGAGTCTGGAGTTATCTTGCCTTTGATTATGGCACTGGGTACAGTTTGAAAGCAGGTTTTCTCTAAGTTTGCAAAGGTGAGAGGACAGGATAAATTAGTCTATTGAGATCATCCTTAATCATTGAATGCCACCTAGAGAATATTACATCCAGGAGGCAATCTTTTGGCCATAATATATTTATTTTTTAATAGCCTTTAATATTGTATCATTTTAAACTTACAAAAAAAATTCTACGGACTCCTATATTCCCTTTATTCAGGTTCACTAATTGTTAAACACTTTGTCCCACTTGATTTATTGTTTTCTCAGTCATACACACACACACACACACACACACACACACACAAACACACACACACACATTTTTTCTCAATTATGCTCCTTTAGCCTTGAATACTTTAGTACATATCCTAAAATCAAGGACAGTTTCTTGATTGAAATCACAATACAGTTAACAAAATCGGAAAATTCTATAATGATACAATAGCTATTATCTAATCCCCACTGAATAGTCAAACGTCACCAGTTATCCCAATAATGTCTTTTATACCTGTGTTTCTTTTCCTGGCCTAGGCTCCAATTCAGAATCACGTACTGAATTTGGTTTGCATGTCTCTGGTCCTCTTTAATCTGTGACAGTCCCTCAGCCTTGCTTTGTTTTTCATGGCCTTAGCATTTTTTTAAGAACACTGACCAGTGATTTTGTAAAATGCTCCACAAATTGAGTGCTTCTGATGATTCCTCATGATTAATTCAGATTATGCAAATTTGAGGGGAATATCTCAACAGTGATGTTTTATCTCTTACAAGGCATCCTAAAGGTGGTATATGAAATGACTTTGTCTCATTATTTGTTGTGACATTAAATTTAATCCCTTCCGTAAGGTAGTATCTGCCAGGTTTCTCCGTTGTGATGTTATTTTCCTTTTGTAATTAATAAGTAGTTATTTGGAATCCACTGATAATTCTTGCCTAAATCAAGAACTATAATGATGGTTTCAAAATGGTTTCAAAGGATAACTTTTTTGTTCCATCATTCATTCCACCTGTTTTAATGGACATGTTAGGCCATAGCATTTTGATTTTTTAAGAATCCAAATATCCTATTATTCACAATGCCATTTGATGTTTAAATCTGTGGGCATGGAAAAGAATAAAGCAATCTATGGCTTTGTAAACAAAGGGTTTTAGTTTAAGCTTCTATAATAAACTGCCATAGACTGGGGACTTGTAAACAATAGCAGTGATTTCCTACAGTTCTGAGGCCAGATGTACACGATCAGAATGCCATCATGGTTGGGTATTGGTGAGAACCACCTTCTGGGTAACAGACTGTCATCTTCCTGTATCTTTACATTGAGGAAAGAGCTGGAGAGCTCCTGGGGCCTCCTTTCTAAGGGCACTAATCCCATCATGAGCTCGGCTTTATGACCTGATCACCTCTCTAAAGCCCCACTTTCCAAAAGTATCAAGGGTTAGGATTTCAACATATGAATTGTGAGGCAGCACAAATATTCACCCCATGACTGGAAGTTCTTGAAATTCTGTCTTGGAGCACAAGGTAATTTTGATGGGTGATTTTTAAAATAAAAACCCCAGGTAAGTCCTAAGCACTATCAGAGATTCAGAAGCATTTAAAAAATTCACTTTAGATCAAGAAACTGAGGCACCAGGAAATTGAGCAATTTGTCTAAGATCCCTTAGCGGATAACTTCTCCCTGCCCTTGAGTATGTATGCCAAAGTTTAGACCCAAGCAACTCAGCGCCAGAGAATGTGCTCTATAACCACTGTGTTATGAAGAATCAATGAGCACTAGAAGTACTCATTAAAATGCACAATACCTAGGTGATTGACCTATTGAAAGCAGATTTCCTTTCTTGGGCTGGTGTCCATGGTCATGAATTTATACTGTTCCCAGAGCAGAGGATTATCAAAAGCCAGGCAGGACTGGATCCTACAAGGGCCTGAAGTTGCATTTATAAATGATAGCTAAGAAGATTATATTGAAATAGACATTTAGAGATTAAAAGTTTTGAAATTTACATGGCAATTGATTATGTATAGTCTAGCTAAAGTTTTTAGGGTATAAGATGCTTCCTTGTAACAGGCACACTGAATCCCCCTGTCACTTCAGTGTAGTGCCTCACCCACCCCTCAGTAATGCCTGTTGTCCTCAGATCTAGAACTTACCATGGTGAACCTTTCCAGCCTTCAGCACTGGTTGGGGAGGGGTGTTTACCTGGTGCATGTGCTGGGGAAGGGGAGTCTAACTGCTGCAAAGACAGACTTTCAATTAATTCTTCTATTTTCAGCATCACCCCACATTCTCATCTTCAAAGATAACTGGCCCCTCTAATTCTTGAGGTTTCTCAGGGTTCCGCAGCATGAGTCAGCTTGTTTCTGAGTGTTGTTTTCTCCCATTGCTGGTTCAGGTATCAGCTTTCTTCAAACTGATGACTCAGTTACTAGTACTCCATTCCCTCCTTCTCCCTGCCCTTGAGCACGTATGCCTTTTTGCATTCCTTTATGGTCATCTGAGAGAACAATCTCGCTTTAGGAGAGAACTGAGACAAATGTATGCACTCAGTCCACATTTCCATATACCTCTTTAAATCTATCATGAGAGGTAAGGTAGACTAGAGCAGAACCAAGAACAATCTATAGGTCAGTATAAAATCAGGTGTTTTACTCTTATTCTAATAAGACTAGTACTGATAAGCTGCTGAGGCAGAATGTTCCTTAATGAATGTTAATTCTAGCAAGATTATGCCAGAGCTGGTTTCTATAGACAGTTTAATTCTACTGCTCCATATATGTGCCATAATATACATAATACACACAGGTACATGCAATACACATATTATATACTGGATATTGAATCCAGTAGTTTGTTACACAAATTAGTGCAGAGTCACATGATGAGTTACAAACTGTTTGGGGGGTGGTGGTGGTAATGTGTTACTTCTCCACCCCACCGCACTTCCCACCATGTCTTATATTTGTTCACTGATAGTTCTATAAATCTGTGTCTAATTCAAGGAAAAGGGAAGCTATTGGAAGTGTATCAGGCATTCATAGATAGACCCAAAGGGATGCTGGGATTCAAGTAAAGGCATGATAAGAACAAGGAATTTTTGAGGAACTGATGCAGGGAACACAGACTGGCACTCAAAAGAACAGCCTGGTGGGAATGTTACTGGTGACACCAGGTTGTGTAAGATGGATCTTCGAAGTGCCTGCATTTGTGCCATTCTTTTCGGGGTTCACTGTTCTTTACCCTACCTAAGCCACTGCAAGTTGTTAACAATCACAGAAAACCAAACTGAACCCGGCCAGGACCTTCTGGTGGGTAGGGTCTGCCTCTCAGAGTCGTCCACTCACTGATGAGGTGAGGTGACGTCAGGCAGAGGACAGATCTGTATGCCATTGGCTTCCAGCTTCTAGGAAATGCAAAATAAGAGCTAGGAATTCCCGCCCCCAAGAATTCTCCATGAAGAAATCCAGGTATTTTAGGACAGAGACTCTGTATCAGACACATGTTGGGTCATGCCTCATATCCTCTCAGCCTCAGTGCCTTTTGCAGCTTTGGCTTTGGGAAACACCTGTGTGGGCTTCCAATGGTTTCATGATGTACATTGCCTCCAGCATGCCCTGAGCATCTTTTGCTGCATGCCTGGGGCCTCTATTTGAACACTGTGGGTGATGGCTAGGCAAGCTCCCACGCACAGCTCTGAAGTCAGGGGAGTGATTGCCTCCTGGGGCCACCCTCCCTCGGCCAACAGGTTATGGAGAGATGTCTCTTCCTTTCCAATCATTCGGTAGACAGTTCTGAAATTATCTCTACCTTCCTCTGCAGGCCCTGATGGTATCAAGCTTCAGTGGTCCCCAGTAGTGAATAACTTGACAAAATGCCCTTGTAGTAGTTTTTTCTTCTTCCCTGTTTTATACTTTCCAGTCCCTTACTCTTGCTCCCTGTGATCACGTGCTAAATAAACCTTGTGCACACACAAATCTTTGTTTCAGGCTCTGCCCTGGAGGGATGGGGGCGGGGGGGTGGTGTGGAACCAAGGTAAGACAGAGCACATACAGCAGAGCCAAAATAAAGTTGGCTTCAGGGATTATGCTCATGAAAGCAGCAAACAGCATTTGTGTGGGTGCTGTTTGTTCTAATTTTATTTATTTTATTTTTAAAGTTTATTTATTTTGAGATAGAAAGAGAGCACGAGCAGGGGAGGGGCAGAGAGAGAGGGAGAGAAAGAGAATCCCAAGCAGGCTCTGCACTGTCTGCATTGTCATGACCTCAGCCAAAACCAAGAGTCAGACACAACCAACTGAGTCACCCAGGCTGTTCTAATTTTAAAAAGAAAAAAGAGCATAGTGTATCCAAGGTGTCAGTAATTGCTATGCCATATTAGGGTCCCTTGCATGGGCAGACTTTGCTTGTACAGTTTAATCCCCATAAGTGCAGCGCAGACTTTCCACCAAACCAGTGTTTTACTGGGTGTCCAGGATCTGACACCTTTTGGGTTCACAGGCATCCTAAGGGGGGAAATGCTGGTCAACCAGGGGACAGTCAGAAAGAAAACCAGCTGGCTCAGTTAGGTGAGCATCCAACTCTTGATTTCAGCTCAGGTCATGGTCTTGTAGTCGTGAAATGGAGCCCCACATTGGGCTTTGAGCTGAGAGTGGAGTCTGCTTGAGATTCTCTCTCTCTCTCTCTCTCTCTCTCTCTCTCTCTCTCTCTCTCTCCTTCTACTCCTCCCCCACTCATGTGCTCTCTCCCTATCTCTCTCTCAAATAAAAAAAAGATAACCCCAGAAAATCATATTTCTTTCTAATACCTCCCTCCCCCTATAAACTCACTGGGCTTATCCCCCCACAGTGTTGCTCTCTTGGGGACTAAAAGCACAATTAATTGGTGTTTTAGTGATGACAGACAAGGCTATTTGGCATTAACAAATATACCCCAGATTTCAGGGGCTTACACAATAAATGTTTATCACTTATGCAAAGTCCAATGCAGATACTCTTCATCACATAGCCTTCCAGGATCGGTGTACTCCAAGTTCTTTCTTTCCTGCAGATTCATCATCTTTATACTTATAATCTCCAGCGCATAGTGAAAAGCAATGCAGGATCAACCATAGTGATTCCTTATATTCCAGGTCTGTAAGTGGCACTCCCTACTTCCATCCACATCCCATTGGCCAGAACCAGGAATATGGTCCCACCTAGATGCCAAGGACTGGAGAATGTAGACACCTCATATATCCAGAAGGTGAACTAAATGACTTGGTGAGCCTCAGGAGTGTCTCTGTCTCATATTTCAGGAGGCTCTTGCTCAGTGATTGCTGAACCATCACAGAAGAAGATAGAAGAGGACTTAGATCCCTCCTAAGACCCACTCTCTAAGCACTGGGCTTTTCCTTTCTTGAGTCATTTCTTCCGGATTAATTCCCAGGCTTCTGGGGTCCCATACACCATCTCATGCTCCTCTCTTCAGTCTTCTCATCCTTGCAACCTCTTTATCCCTCTCCATGCACCATGTTCTCTTATAACAGACTTCAATGACTCAATAAATCTAGAGCCAAAACCAAAAGAAGCCAAAATAGTCAAATCCTTTTCTCAAAGGGTATGGAGGGCTTGGTCTTTGAACTCTTCCAGAGGGTAAGAAAGAGTTACATTCTCTTCCTCTCCTTCAGCAAAGAAAGGGTTGAAAAAGAACTAAACAGTAACAATTCTACAGAGGGATTGAGCATTTACATTCTACTATGAGTGTTTCATGTCTCATTTTCTCCCTTGGCATTGTGCCCTTCCCAGTTCAGGTCCTCACCATCTCCCACCAGAATCTTTGCTTCTACCCCACAGATATTATCTTTTAACATAAAAATCTGATCAAGTCATTCTACAGTGTTGAAACCCATGATGGTTCTTTATAGTCTCACAGATATACTTCTACTCAACAGCCTGATGCCTATGGTAGGCAAAATAATGTCCTGACCTCACTTCCACATCCTCATCTGAATCTGTGAATATGTTTTGGTAAAATGGACTTTGTTGATGTGATTAAGAATCTCAACATGGAAGATTATCCTGGGTTACTTGGGTGGGCTCAAGATAATTTATAAGAGGGAGGCTGAAGTTAGTAGTAGGAGATGTGATGAGGGAAATCAAAGGTGGAGTGATATGATGAGGAGCCAAGAGCCAAGGAATGCAGGTGGCCTCTGGGATCTGGAAGAGGCGACATGCATGGGTTCTCCCCTGGAGCTTCCAAAAGGAGCCAGCCCCAAAATACTTTGATTTCAGCCCTGTAAGACTTACTTTGGACTTGGGGCCTCCAGAATTGTAAGAAAATAAACATGTACTGTTTTGAGTCATTATGTGGTTACATATCACAGCAATGATAGGAAACTGATACAACTCTCAAGGCTCTTCATCCTGATCCCGGACTATTTTTCCAACTTCATTCCAGCCCCTCTGTCTCCTATCTGTTCCGAACACAGTGGAGGAATCACTGCTTTTTAAATATTTTGAAACCCTGCTTCTACCTTCCCCCTACTCCTGCTCTTATCCACCTGATAGGCTGTTAAACTCCTGCTCAGGCTCTAAGGTTCAGCCCAGATTGCTTTTGCTCAAGATAGTCCTGCCCTAGTCTTCCTTCTCTCACTACGTTTTCACCACTGAACACACCTATTCACTTATTGAGGACTTTCTCCTTCCCATAGCATGGATTCCTCTCCAAGAAAGATCATTCAAGTATTTCTAGTTATTTATTTATTTATTTACTTACTTACTTACTTAAAATGTTTATTTATTTATTGACAGAGAGTGAGAGGGTAAGAAGCAAGGAGAGTGAGAGACACCAAGCAGGCTCCATGCTTGTAAAAGAGCCTGATGTGGGCTCTATCCCATGACCATGAGATCATGACCTGAGCCAAAATCAAGAGTTGGCACTTAATCAACTAAATCACTCACATGTCCTGCCCCAGTATTTCAGTTTTTAAACCAGTGCTGAAACTACGATAGGTGCTAATGTTTATTGAGGGGAATTTAATTTCACATACTTATCCATGTGAAACCCTTTAGGTATGAAAAAAGCAGCCTATATCAATATGATGAGGAACTTTCCATGTGAACTAGACTTCAAGTTATAAGTGTTAGGCAATCTTCTCATCCACATTATGCCCCATTTTTAAATTGTCATAGGAGCAGAAGTAATAATAATTTATTGTATAAAATCATTTATTGGATCAGGGTTAAACTTCATAAATCTACTTTTAAGTAATATATAATGTTTATATATTTCTTCTACTCTGTCAACTACATCACTTATGGACTAGAAGGTGTACAAGGACTTCAGGACAAGGTAATAGTCATAGCAAAGTTTCATGTAATGAAATTAGCTAATTTCTTTAAGTAAATATTTTAAGTAACTAAAAATCTCAGACTTTAACAAGACAAATCTAGTTGAAAGATGTGGTGGGTGTTGTTTTGTTTGTTTGTTTGGGGTTTTGTTTTGTTGAGAGACAGTATGTGAGTGTGAGTAGAGAAAGGACAGAGAGAGAAAGAGAGAAACTCCTAAGTAGTCTCCATTCCCAGCACAGAGTTTGATGGGGCTCAATCTCACAACTGTGAGATCATAACCTGAGTCAAAATCAACAGTCAGACAGCTTAACCGACTGAGCCACCCAGGTGCCCCAAAAGATAGGTTTTGCACAAATATTCTGAAGATGTAAGCTCATAACATGAAACATCAGGTTATATTGTCTAGACAAGGCTGTTAAGCACCTGATCTTTGTCATAAATTTCCAAACGTCTGACTTAAGAAATCAGAACTCTAAGCATTTCTGAAAATAAACTCAGAAGAAATTTTGGGGCTTCCCTGGTGTTATCTCATCCACAGGAAGCATATTTGTTGACATGCTGCCATAGAAATCTGACCCTTTCAGAATTTACAAGAAACATTGCACAATGACAAATCCATCTACAGTCTTACAATCCTGAGAATTTAAGATGGCAGTACTTTTCCTGATAATTTTATTTGCATTTTACAGATGAGGAAATTGTCACCAGGAGGCTGAGTAACTTAACTACAGATCCCACAACTGGTGATTGTGCTGGGATTTGAGCTTAGGCAATCAAGTCCAATGTCTGTGGTCTCAACTATGAGGGTGTGCTGCCTCTGAGACAGGGCATCTGTCACCTGCTGCTGCTCCAAACAGGGTCACCATTTTCTAGGTGAGCTCCTCAGTGCAATGGCATCTAAAAACCTCAGTGATCACAATGAACAGGTAGGGGCTGAACTGAGCTAACCAGAACACAGCAGGTATGAACATGCCTGTCTCTATTGTTGGTAGAGGCTGTTCCAGGCTGCGAAGTTCTGACTGAAAGTTCCAGGGGCTCCAGGACCCTCAGGAATATCTCTCTGCTTCCAATGCTGACTTTATCATTGGAGGTTCCCAGATAAATGAGTGGTGTGTGGTAGTGCTCTTTCTGTGAGAAATAACAGATTTTAGACTTTACTCTGCCTGGCACATTTGCTCCATAGTATTAGACTTAATTATTTGAATTTAACTTGTTAGTAGATTAAAGTTTAATTTTAAATATAGAATGAATTTTAGTAATGAGGCTCCAACTTATTGAAACATTTAATAACAATAGTTTCCTCATAAAATGAAATGGGAAAGTGTTAAAAAGTATTACTACAGAATGGGAAAAGATAGTTGCAAATGACATATCAGATAAAGGGCTAGTATCTAAGATATACAAGGAACTCACCAAACTTCACACCCACAAAACAAATAACCCAGTGAAGAAATAGACAGAAGACATGAACAGACACTTCTCCAAAGAGGACATCCAGATGGCCTACAGGCACATGAAACGATGCTCAACATCACTCATCATCAGGGAAACACAAATCAAAACCACACTGAGATACCACCTCACACCAGTCAGAGTGGCTAAAATGAACAAATCAAGAGACTATAGATGCTGGCGAGGGTGTGGAGAGACGGGTACCCTCCTTCACTGTTGGTGGGAATGTAAACTGGTGTAGCCACTCTGGAAAATAGTGTGGAGGTTCCTCAAAAAACTAGGGATTTACCCAAGGGATACAGAAGTGCTGATGCATAGGAGCACATGTACCCCAATGTTCATAGCAGCACTGTCAACAGTAGCCAAAACATGGAAGGAGCCTAAATGTCCATCACCTGATGAGTGGATCA
Organism: Suricata suricatta; assembly: GCF_006229205.1. Classification (NCBI taxonomy): domain Eukaryota; kingdom Metazoa; phylum Chordata; class Mammalia; order Carnivora; family Herpestidae; genus Suricata; species Suricata suricatta. The sequence continues at coordinate 72,261,758 of NC_043706.1, read as the reverse complement.
AGAAGATGTGGTATATATACACAATGGAGTACTACATGGCAATGAGAAAGAATGAAATATGGCCATTTGCAGGAAAGTGGATGGACCTTGAGGGTGTCATGCTAAGTGAAATAAGTCAGGCAGAGAAGGATAGATACCATATGTTTGCACTCATAGGTCTAACAGGAAAACAGGAGAAACCTAATGGAGGATCTGGGGGAGGGGAAGAGGGAAAGAGAGTTGGGGAGAGAGAGGGACACAAAACTTGAGAGACTATTGAATGCTGAAAATGAAGTGAGGGTTGAAGGGGAAGGGGGAAGGGGGAAAAGAGGTGGTGGTGATGGTGGAGGGCCCTTATGGGAAAGATCACTTGGTGTTGTATGTAAACCAATTTGACAATAAACTATTAAAAAAAAAAAGTGTTACTGCAGAGAAATGCCCCAACTTGATCAGGTTCTTGTCCTAAACCACATTTCTGGCTCTTTCTTTTTTTTCTGTTAGTCTTGACAGTGGAACTAAAGCCTTTTGAATCCACAGCTGGGTGTGGATGCTCTGTTCCTTCCCCCACCCCTGACCAGGGAGGAGCTGGATGTAATGCTGTCACAAAACTCTGTATAATATATCTGCTTTCCACTCTGCCTTTCCTGAAGATTTTGCTTTGTGTCAAGGTCTGCTTATGGGAAAACCTAAATAAAGATAAGACCAAGTGAAATTTCACTGTGGTTTCAAATCCATGTCCTTTCTGAGGGCTGGATTTGAAACTGAAAGATCACACTATGTTTCTAGGTTTAGAACAACTGTCTCTAGTTTAAAAATCCTCCTGCAGAGGCTGAGAGCTTACCCCAAATCCTGGGTCCTGGGGTGGCCATGCTCAGCAGTTGGACACTAGCTGATGCCTGCTAGGTCCTGGCTGTGGAATCAGATATAGCTTCATGGATGCACAGGGTATCCTTGTTTGGCAAAACCAACACACTTAGCTCCAACAGCACCTGCTCCGGGAAGCTTTTCCAGTCTTCTCATTCCCTAAGTAGGAATAACTCCTCTCTTCCTTCACGCTTCCCCCACCATGGATACACTCCTGGCCCAGCACCAAGCCTATGTTATTATAATCATCTGTGTACATTCTATGTTTTTATAATAGACAAGCTCCTTGAAGGAGATCATGTTTTCCTCATCATTGTGTTCCTGCTACCCAAGAAGATTCCAAAACCCAATATTATGGAGGCACTTAATAAATGTTTAGTTGTGAGGGAATGGAGTTTTCTCTGATCCTCTCCCGGGATCTCAAGGAGCAATATATTGTTAACGATGGGTCTACATAACAGCATCCACTCATCATGCTCACCTGAGACAGGTCAGGCAGGTGGCTGTGCCAGGTCTACCAGCCATCCAATTAGGAAATTCCAAGGAATGGGATGCCTGGGTGGCTCAGTCAGCTAAATCATCTGACTCTTGGTTTTTGGCTTGGGTCATGATCTCACAATTTGTGAGCATCAGGCTCCAGGCTAACAGTGAGGAACCTCTCTCTACCCCTTTCTCTATCTCTCTCTATCACTCTTGCTCTTGCTATTGCTCTCCCTCAAAAATAAATAGTTAAACCTAAGAAGAAAACTCCAAGGCAGGAAGTGAAATAGGGCTGAGCCTTCATATGGTCTTTTGAGCTATTTCCTAGAGGTAGACACTGAGTCGCATATAGTTACACAGGCCTGTGGCCATCTATACTGGTTCCTATACTAGAAACAGCCAGCCTGGCTTCTAGGGATGGCCAGTGCCAACCTGCTCAATAGTTACAGGCCTTTAGCCACCAGTTCAGCAGAGAACAGGTGGCAGGATGGTGACTCAACCCTCCTTTCCCATGGCTAGGACCATGAATAGCTCTGCTCCTCTTTGGTTTCAAAATGAGGATGGAGGAAGGCTGTCAGCTTTATTTGCAGCTTTTCCAGGAATCGTGTCCTGTCATTCCTAAGCATGGAGCATGGAATCTATTGGAGCATTGTATTTTGCCTTTGTTAGTGAGAACTATGTCCTCGGCTGTAGACAGAAGCCTTTTCCATGAGAAAGACAAAACGGAAAATTAAATCCATATTTTACATTCAGTTAGAGGGAAGATACATAGGAAAGGCCAGAGCCTTTTACTCACAAGGAGCATAAAAATATATGTGCAGAGTGTGCATAAATAAATGATGGAATGAGCTCTGTTACTTCAAAACAAAAGTTTTTCTTTCTTTTAATGCTTATTAAATTTATTTTGAGAGAGAGAGAGTGCAAGCAAGAGTGAAGGAAAGAGAGAGACAATCCTAAGCAGGCTCCACACTATCAACACAGAGCTCGATGTGGGGCTCATACTCAAGAAACATGAGATCATGACATGAGCAAATCAAGAGAGTCAGACACTCAACTGATTTAGCCTCCCAGGTGCTGCCAGAACAAAGTTTTCTAAATAAATGAGGAATATCTGTCGGTACTGAAAAGTAAACAAATCTATGTCATGCTTTCAAGTAAAAGAGTAAATGTTATAATTCATGTATAAAAAACTCCTATAGATGTGAATGTATAACCATGTATTTTGTGAAAACAAATGTCTGTAAAAAATGTGCAAAACAAAATATATCTGTTGGGTAGAAGGTAATTTTCATATTTTTATTGTTCAGAATTCTATTTTGTTTAAATTTTTATAACAGGCATCTTTTTTATTTAAAAACAAAAAATGAATAAAAACTTCATAGAAAAAAGAAAAATGGTCAAAGGAAATGAACAATTTTTCAAAGAAAACATGCAAATTGTCATTTACTAAAAGTTTTAAATCTATATTTTATTTATTTTTAAAATTGTTTTATAGTTTATTGTCAAGTTGGTTTCCATGTAACACCCAGTGCTCTTCCCCACAAATGCCCTCCTCCATGACCATCACCCCCTTCCCCTTTCCCCCTCCCCTTTCAACCCTCAGTTTGTTTTCAGTATTCAAGAGTCTCTCATGATTTGCCTCCCTACCTCTCCCTAACTCTTTTCCCTCCATTCCCCTCCCCATGGTCCTCTGTTAAGTTTCTCCTGTTAGACCTGTGAGTGAAAGCACATGGTATCTGTCCTTCTCTGCCTGACTTATTTCACTTAGCAAGACACCCTCGGGGTCCATCCACTTTGCTAGGAATGGCCAGATTTCATTCTTTCTCATTGCCATGTAGTACTCCGTTGTATATATAAACCACATCTTCTTGATCCACTCATCAGGTGATGGACATTTAGGCTCTTTCCATGATTTGGCGATTGTCGAAAGTGCTGCTATGAACATTGGGGTACATGTGCTCCTATGCATCAGCACTTCTGTATCCCTTGGGTAAATCCCCAGCAGTGCTATGGCTGGGTCATAGGAAAGTTCTACTGATAGTTTTTTGAGGAACCTCCATACTGTTTTCCAGAGCGGCTGTACCAGTTTACATTCCCACCAACAGTGTAAGAAGGTGCCTGTTTCTCCACATCCTCACCAGCATCTATAGTCTCTTGATTTGTTCATTTTAGCCACTCTGACTGGTGTGAGGTGGTATCTCAGTGTGGTTTTGATTTGTATGTCCCTGATGATGAGTGACACTGAACATCATTTCATGTGCCTGTTGGCCATCTGGATGTCCTCTTTAGAAAAGTGTCTATTCATGTCTTCTGCCTGTTTCTTCACTGGATTATTCCTTTTTCACATGTGGAGTTTGGTGAGTTCCTTGTAGATTTTGGATACTAGCCCTTTATCTGATATGTCATTTGCAACTATCTTTTCCCATTCTGTCGGTTGCCTATTAGTTTTCTTGATTGTTTCCTTTGCATTGCAGGAGCTTTTTATCTTGATGAGGTCCCAATAGTTCATTTTTGCTCTTGATTCTCTTGCTTTTGGGGATGTGTCGAGTAGGAAATTGCTGTTATTGAGGTCAAGGAGGCTATTTCCTGATTTCTCCTCTAGCTTTTTGATGGTTTCCTGTCTCACATTCAAGTCCTTCATCCATTTTGAGGTTTTTTTGTGTGTGTGTATGGTATAAGAAAGTGATCTAGTTTCATTCTTAAACGTATATTTTAACTCATTTTATTTTTATTATTTTTTAAATGTTTATTTATTTTTGATAAAAATAGAGGCAGAGTGTGAGCAGGTAAGGGGCAGAGAGAGAGAGGGAGATACAGAATCTGAAGCAGGCTCCAGGCTCTGAGCCATCAGTACAGAGCCTGACGTGGGACTTGAACCCACAAACTGTGAGATCATGAGCTTAACAGACTGAGCTTAACTGACTGAGCCACCCAGGAGCCCTATATTTTAACCAATTTTAAAGAACAGCAAACTAAAGCAACAACAAAGTACCATTTCTGACATGTCAAACTGGAAATTAATTTTTAATCCTAATAGATAGTCTGAATGTGAATATAGTGAGAGAGATAGGCACATTTTTTTCCCACTGGTTGTGGGAATTTATATGATTTACACTGGCACACTCATTCAGAACAATGAAGGCAAAAAATATTTGAACATTTAAAAAGTTTTACTTTTCTATTTTACTCACCAATTCTAATTCTAGAACCTATCTAAAGGAAATAACCTATATATCAAAAAATTATATAGTAAAATACTTACATGAATCATTCATAAGAACAGAAATTAAAAACAATCTATTCAATAATACAGAAATTGTTAACGGGTAATATGCAGCCACTTAAAATCTTATTTCCGAAGAATATTTAGTGACATGTTAAAATCTCGTTTTAAAATTCAGTAAAATTGTGGACAAAAAGTATCTAAGGTGTGAATGCAGCTTTGTGGATAATCAAGTATCTAGATGTGTGCTCACATTTGTAAATAAACAAGAGGCTAGAAAAATAGATTAGAACATTAAAATTTGTGATAGCTGGGTTGTAATTATAGGTGGTTTTATTTCTTTATAATTTTCTACACTTTCCTTTTTTTTTTTTTTTAGCAGTGTTTTGATTTTCCACCTATCAGGAAAAACAGGGAAATTAAACTAAAATAATATGAAAAGTAAAAGGGAAAAAACATACTACAGTTATTTTTGACTAGCATCAAACAGATAAACTATCGATTGTGTTTATACGGTGTACTACTCTTAGTGAAAAGTGTTTTAGGGCAGAAAAGACTTTTAAAGAGCCAGTAATGTCTATTTGTGATTTTTCATAAGCTTTTAATGTAGAATATCTTGAGTTTTGGTTTTTTGTTTTTGAATTTAGAATTGCATAGTTCAAAGAAACTTATAACTATTGTTAAATAGTTACATAAATACTTTTACAACACCTAAGGAATCCAAATAGACTCAGCTGGGTTGTACTTTCTAAATGGCCTTCATATACATAAAGATCTGTTACAGAGTTTGTTCTTTCTAGGGTTCAAATCCAGCTCTGATTAAGCTTGTCACCAAAACAGGATTTCAGGCATCTGTATCTTGGATCCAGAGGACAAAAGAGCTCACTTTATCTCACCACACTCTCCAGGAAACAAATGCTCCAGATATCAGGCCTGGCACCAGCAAATGCTCCCTACTTGTTTTAACTAATGCTGTCTCTTTATGTTAATGCTACCTTTGCTGGGAGTTTTTTGTGGGGTTTTTTTTTGTGTGTGGATTTTGTGTGTGTGTGTGTGTGTGTGTGTGTGTGTGTGTGTGCATGTGTTTTGTTTTTGTTATTTAATATGAGCCCAGAAGATTCTGAGGGGAAGCATATTTTTTTAAATCACTTGCCTTAAAAAGTGTTTCTTAAAAACATAACTCTGTATGCCTCATATGGGTGATTTATATAGTCACCATCCTTGATAAGAAAATTCCTGCCAATTTCCTCATCTTCCCTTCAGAGGCTCAGATCATAGGAGAGAAGGTATCCAAGTGAATCTCAATATATTCTGTCTACCGTTGCTCCATCTACATTGAAATACATTTAAGAAAAAAATCACAACCTAATTCACTTGGAGAAGAGGCAGTCTCGCCCAGATTTGGTAAACATTTATATTTTGCACTTTCTTTAAAGTAAACAGAAAGCTCTGGTGTTGGCTGGAGATCTGCCTCTGAGCGGTAATGAAAACACCCCACACGGTCCAGGTGGTAAGTGACAGGCAAGTGTTACTCACACAATTACCTGGGAAAATGCAGTGCTCCCACGTAGCATGAGCCACAAGCTTTGTCTATTAATATGATTTGTCAATAGACTTTAAAGTTATCGACCTTAAACCTCTGGTGTCTCTACCTAGTCCCGGTATGTATTTGACTCTCTGTGCCATGCCATACATCGCTTTAATATCATCTCATAGAAAATAAAAAGTTCTTCAGTATTTGAGGTAAAGTAGACTGGAGCTTAAAATTCCCTTTCATTTGGCTCATCTTTTACCATGCAATGCTCTTCCTAGAAACTACTATATCAATGGGACATTGTAGGAACTCTTTTTGTATGCATTATTTGTCTTAATTTCCACAATGTGTAATCAGTGGCAGAATTATCTAAAGAGGAGGCAAGACAGTTAACCAAGATAATATGTAAAGTTTTACCAGATGCCAGGGCCCTGTGGCATGCCCATGACAAGGCTGTCGCACATCCACATAATGCACAGACATTCCAGTCAAGTTGGTCTGTCCATGGGTTAAAAGAGAACTGGCTCCAGGGCATCCGTTTTTTTATTCACTTGTCCTATTCCACAGCTCTTTGAACATCCTGATCAGAAGCTCTTTGAAATAACAGTCTGGATTCTGTTCCTGTTGGGTTATGCAAGTCTAACTTCTTCATCTTTTATATCCTGGCCACAATGTTCTAGTTAATCAAATAAAATGGCTTTTTATGAAAGAAATTAGATCTCAGTGCAATTATGACAGGCTACTTTTTTTTTTTAATAATGAGAAACACAATGGAAATAAACATTGCCAATGGCCTCCAGAGGCTCCTCAAACTTCCATTGTGAAAGTTGAATGCCTGAGGCAACACATTTACCAACTGGCTCAGCAACCCAGCTTGGGGTGGCTCAGCCTCTACAACTGACCGGCCATCTGGGCCAGTTCCTTCCCATGTGACTTGATGGGAAACCGTGCTGTCCTTGGAAGTTTTTCTGAACCTAAAAAGTCCAGATACTCTTCAGTAGCCCAAGTTCATCATTTTCCAGGCTCATTTCCCTTAGATCCAGATTGTGAAAATCTGAACCTGATTCTGTGATGACTCTGGGCAATATATTTATTTTTTTTAATGTTTATTTTTATTTTTAAGAGGAAGAGAGACAGCATGCAAATGGGAAGGGGCAGAGACAGGCAGACACAGAATCCGAAGCAGGCTCCTGGCTCTCAGCTGTCAGCCCAGAGCCTGACTCGAGGCTGGAACCCGAGAACTGCGAGATCACGACCTGAGCCAAAGTCGGATGTTTAACCAACTGAGCCACCCAGGTGCCCCTGGGCAATATAGTTAATCTTAATTACAAAACCTCAATTTACTCATCTGTAAAATACATATCTGGTGTATGCTAAGAGTTAAATGAGGTAAGATATTTAAAATGCTATCACAAAGACATATGAATTCCAGCAAGCACGTGAAAAGATGCTCAACATCATTAATCTTTAGGTAGATACAAATCAAAACCTCAGTGAGACATTACCTCACACTACTTAGGAAGGTTAGAATCAAGAAAGAATTGAAAATAACAAATATTGGTGAGGAGTGGACAAATTAGAACCCTTGTACATTTCTGGTGGTGATAAAAAATAGAAACTGTGAAAATCAGTTTAGAGGTTCTTTAATAAGTCAAATATAGTTAAATCATATGACCCAGTAATTCTACTCCTGAGTATGTTCCCCAAAGAATTGAAAACAGGTGTCCAAACAAAAACTTGAACATGAACATTTAGAGAAGCACTATATCCAATAGCCAACACATAGAAACAATCCAAATGTCAATCAACTGATGAATGGACAAAGAAAATATGGTGTATCCATAAAATGGAATATTAATAACCCATAAAAAATGAAGCACAGATAAACGGTACAACATGGAACCTTGAAAATATTATACTTAGTAATAGTAAATATTATACTGAGTGAATGAAGTAAAAGATGTGAGATCCAAAGGCAACATATTATATGAATCAACTTACATTAAATATTCAGAATAGGCAAATCCCGAGGAATAAAAAGCAGATCAGTAATTTCCAGGGACTCATGGGAGGGAGGAATGGGAGTGTAATGGATATAGGCTTCTTTTTAGGGTGATGAAAATGTTCTGGAACTAGAGAGTGGTGATGGTTGCTCAACACTGTGAATATACTAAATGCCACTAATGGTAAATTTTATGTTACATGTGGTACTTTGCCACAATAAAATGTATTTTCATAGTAAAAATTCAATAAACATTAGCTATTATTACTAAATAATTTTGGCATTTTTGTGTATTCTCAGAACAATATTACCTGACTGTTCTTATCTAATAATATTGTGCTTGGGTTTTATTCTATTAGTAGAATTATTGTTTAATTGATATCAAATACAGTTTCATACAGAACTATACAGAACTATATCCACTAAACTGTATGCTGCGTCAGATCGGGACAGGACCTCATCACCTCCCACCAAGCTAGTCCTGTATACAGACAACTTCCTGTGAGAATTGATTTCACAGGTGTTGAACATCTTATCTGCCCCAAGGGTCTTACCCCACCCACTTTGAACTATGAAATTCCACGTGAGAAGGACTCCTCTGTGGAAGGCACTGTGTCCATACCATTGAAATACAAGGTTTATTATCTGGAAGAGTTAATACAATGCACCACAGATCAGCTAATTTAATAGCTTAGCATGAATGAAGTCAGTGGAGGGACTTCGCACAGGAGATCTGGGGGGATGACTGAGGGGCCGGTTTTGCCTGTTAAGGGGAGCTTCAGTGATTGGCTCTAAACCACCAGGGCAGTGGGAGAAAATAGCCTGGAGGAGGACAGCTGAAAGGGAGGTGAGAAATTTGAAAAGCAAATTTCACGTAGGTGAGATTTTACCAAGATCTTAGGTTGTACCAAAGACATTATGCCTATACAGCAGGAACTCAGTATGACAATCAAGGTACTTTTCTTTTGAATGAAGAAATGAATAAATGGATGATGTCTGGAATAGGTTTTAAAACCCCTTCTTCCTGTACCCCTCTCTTTTTTCACCGGTTATAACTGAAATCATAATAAACATTTATAGTGCTTATGATGGACTAAGCAATGACTATGACTATTTTATTCAATCTGCCCTTAATCCTATAAGACAGTTACTATCATTACCCCGATTCACAGAAAAAAGGAAACTGAAACTCTGAAAGGGTAAGAAACTTGCCCAAGTCATAGCCTAGTGGAGCCAGCTTTCAATCATCCAGAACCTCCACTCTACTACATGGACTGTTCTAACGCCTTCTGTGACTCTTCGTGGAAACAGCAGCGTGGGCTGACGGAGTCTAAGACAACGAGCCTGAGCCAGCAGTAGCAAAGAGCAATCGTGAACACTGTAGAAGGCCATTTTGTTCATTTTCCTCTCTGCCGCGCCGAGTCCCACACACCTCCCAGCTGAGCCTTTGAGCTTTAGTTGTTCCTGTCAAAGCAAGATCATCACAGCCCCTATGGGAGCATACCAAGTGCTCATTCCAGTTTAGGTTGACTTTTTTTGTGTGTGTGCAAAACAAAACTAATGAAAAGGCATATTGAAATAATGGAAAAATTTACAGCTCTTATTGGTTTTTAGGTGATATTTGTTGCAAGTATTATGTTTAGCTTGTGTGGAATATTTTATTCCATCTTATTTCTTTTCCTGCATTTTGAGATATATACAGAATGACCATTTATGGGCTACAGTAACACATCAACTGTGTCATCTCTATTCAGTGATTTCTTAAGATAGCTTTATGGCCCGCAGCTTCAGAGAATCCAAAACCCTGAAGAATATTTTCTAGGTGTCCCACAAACTATTGTATAAATTGGGCCAGTTCTCCTCCTACCTATGCAGATTTGCTTATCACATTGATTTACTTTCAAAGCAGCTGAAAGGAAGACTTTGAATCCAAAATGTCTGGGTATAGACTGTCACATAACCAAATAATTTGGGAATATTTGGAATTTTTCACTTTCCACTGTAATCTTTAGGCAGCATGTACAAATTAACCTGCATATGTGTAATTTGGGAATACATATGTAGACTTGAGTCTATATAGCAATCTCGTTTTCTTTTTCTACATAACATTCTCTCCAATGGCTTAAAATCAGTGCAGCCATTATTTTCTTGAGCTTTAGAATTTTCCTTTTGTAGCTGAGGAATTTGGTAGGCTATAGATTTTCATCCAATTAATCACAAACCATTTATCTCTTCAGAGCTGTGATGCTCTCCAGAGGCACTGAGCAAGAAATGTATGAGGGTTTAAATCCAACAGTGATGTGACCAGGATCATCTGTCCCACTCTTACTTGAACAGAGGGATGGAGCCACTGGGTCCACATTACAAACCTAATCATGCACATGTGGTAACGTGTGACTCCAAACACCTGACTGTCCTCCGCTCCCTCACCCGCCCTCACTACACACACAAACCCACATGCTGGCAAATGGCAAAATCAGTACAGCCAGATGGGCGGTGACCTGAGAATTGCTGAGACCATCTGATACAACCGGAGATTTTACTTACTGGAGATGTTAATTATTTTGTGCTCAGATAAATACTATAATGTGCAAGAAAGGGACTGTTATTTGGAGCTGACTCCTGTTTTAGAGCATGGGCTGTCAGGCGGAGGCTTTGGTTGGTTGCTTTAGGATCTACACTCTCAACAAGCCTTCCTGAAAAGATAATTAAAGGACTCCCAGCTCAGCTAAGCACATAATGTTTACATCAGGCAGATAGCAACAACAAAAACAAAAAACTTCTCAAAACTTGTAGTTTGTGTTTCTACAGGAATCCATATAAAGTGTGTTAAATTTACAACATGCCTGATGAGGCTTTCTTACTTTCAAAATAGGTAGCCGCTTGGGACTCTGAAATGGATCAAAGAAAAGGTAGAAGGTGATAGAAGGTGGGTGCTTAGGAAATGCCCTGAACAGCAGTTAAGGATTCAACAATCAAACGAATCCCTTGCTGTCTGGCTGCTATGTTTTCAAGACTGTAAGGTGCATTCTGGGGAATAAACATGTTATTTCTCCTTCAAGGAGACTATAGTACACGGTAACAATATAAAGAGGGGTGGATACTGAGATGGGTACTCTCATGACATGATGGACACTCAGCCTACAGAGCCACCCAAGCTCCCCAGTAGAAATACTTATCAAACACTTACTATTGTGTCAGGTATTCTGCTTGACTTTGTTAGACTTACACTTAGGAAAAGCACAACAGAAACTACCTCTGGTGTAATAGAAGAGGTAGAACTTAAGGTTGGCCCTGAAGGTGGTTAGAATTGAGACAGGTCAAAGGTAAGAAGGGCCATCCTTCTAGGAAGGGGGAGGAACATGAACAGAGGTGAAAGGGCATGAAAGGTCATGACTTCCGCAGGAAATAGTAAGTAAGTCATGCTGAAAGAAGGAGGGGAGGCACTGGTGCAAAGAGTTGCACAGGTGAGTGGGAGGGGCTTGATTATTGGAGGTCATACTAGTCAGACATAGGATTTTAGACTTGATCATCAGGTAATTTGGGAACCACTGAAGGCCAGAGAAGGTACCATGAAGAAAATGATTTCAAAACTGAATGCAAGATGGAATAGAGTCTGGGGATAGGTGGACAAATAAAAAAAAGTTATAGAAATACTAATATTAATATAACACTATAATAATAATAACCAATGATTTAACATTAATTTCATGCAAAACTTTAAGTGCTCATATTTAATCCTCAAATGACTCTATGATATAGGTATGAGTACTTTTACAGCTGTGGCTCTGAGGCTCCAAGAGCTTCCTAACTTGCCACAGGTAACACAATTAAGACAAAGCAGTAATAAAAAAAATTAAGTAGTAATGTGGGTATGAGGGCTTAGATTAGGATGGTGTATCAGGGAAAAGAAAGAAGCCAGTCTAGTAGACTCGTTTATCATAGCAACTCACTTCCTGTTCCTGATTCATCAAGAGAAGTTCATAAAAGTTCCTTTGTCCTACAACTGGTTACTTCTAGAACTCTTTCTAGATTGTCTCTCAAACCTGCTCTTTCCATTTTACAGGTTCTACATTACAATACAACCCCTTCCCCACATTTCTCATTGTTATTCTAAATTCTCTCCCATGACTTGCTGCCTTGATCTCTCATTGATTCATGGAACATGAACCCCAAGTAACCTGTGCTTTGACCAGTCAGTCACGGCCAACCCCCTTTCCACTCCCAGGCCCAGTCTGCCTTAGCTCTTAGAAACCTGGGCCTCTAGCTTGGGTACAAGAAGAGCAGAAAGAGTAAATATAAGACACAATGAGAGCGGTGCCTGGGTGGCTCAGTCAGTTAAGTGCTGACTTTGGCTCAGGTCATAATCTCCCAGTTAGTGATTTTGAGCTCCACACTGGGCTCTGTGCTGACAGCTCAGAGCCTGGAGCCTGTTTTGGATTCTGTGTCTCCTCCTCTCTGTCCCTCTCCTGCTCACACTCTGTCTCTCTGTCTATCTCTCTCTCTCCCCAAAATAATAAACATTTATAAAAATTTTTTTAAAAAGACAAATTTACAGGGAAATAATTGGTATTTTGAAGGATTGATTTGTTGATGAATTGATTTCAGGGGACAAATGAAAAGATACTATTATAAACAACAAAATTTCTGGTCTCAAGAGGAGAAGAATAGTGTTACCACCTACAGAAGGTGAGATGTGAAAAGGTCAATGATAAGATCAATTTCAGTATCAGAATAGACCTATAGCCTAATAGTGTCAGAAGTTATTTGAGGTTATTGAGCCAAATCATCTGATGTTGGGTTTATGTGTAACACTCAGGCAGGAAAAAACTAGTTGCTAGGATGAAGTAGCCTAGTGTGAAGTCTGCAGCTCAAGAGGCAGGTTTGGGAGTCAAAAACATTGTTATGGGAGTCAAAAGTGAACAGAGAAACTGGGTAGAACAAGCAGATATCAAAGGCAGCATCTTATGGATTCAGGGGACAAAGTCACAGATAGGAGGCATATAAACAAGGAGGAACCAAGGAACCAGAAACAGAGGCTGAGAAGGAAAGAACAGAAGAGTAGGCATAGAGTTGGCATCAGTGCCAAAGAATTCTATGAGGGGAGAGAGTTTCAGGAATTTTTTAGCTGAGTCAAAAGTTCTTAGAGAAGTCAAAGCTGAATTGAAAAAAAATCATTTTTTTGAAGGATCTTCAAATCCACAGGGTTAGACCTTACTTTAAAATGTAATATATTTTCTGGATGAAGGACCTAAATGTGAGGCAGGAAACCATCAAAACCCTAGAGAAGAAAGTAGGAAACAGCCTCCTTGACCTCAACTACAGCAATTTCCTACTCGACACATCCCCAAAGGCGAGGGAATCAAGAGCAAAAATGAACTATTGGGACCTCATCAAGATAAAAAACTTCCGCACAAGAAAGGAAATAATCAAGAAAACTAATAGGTGGGGTGCCTGGGTGGCTCAGCCAGTTAAGCGTCCAACTTTGGCTCAGATCATGATCTCGTAGTTCATGGGTTCGAGCCCCGCGTCAGGCTCTGTGCTGATAGCTAGCTAAGAGCCTGAAGCCTGCTTCGGATTCTGTGTCTTTCTCTCTCTCTGACCCTCCCTGTTCATGCTCTCTCTCTCTCTCCCTCTCAAAAAAAATTTTTTTTAATTTAAAAATTCCTAAAAAAAAAAAAATAAAGAAAACTAATAGGCAACCGACAGAATGGGAAAAGATAGTTGTAAATGACATATAAGATAAAGGGCTAGTATCCAAAATCTACAAGGAACTCACCAAACTCCACATGCGAAAAATGAATAATCCAGTGAAGAAATGGGCAGAAGACATGAATAGACACTTCTCCAAAGAGGATATCCAGATGGCCAACAGGCACATGAAACGATGCTCAGCATCACTCAGCATCAGGGACATACAAAGCAAAACCACACTGGGATACCACCTTATGCCAGTCAGAGTGGCTAAAATGAACAAATCAAGAGACTATAGATGCTGGCGAGGGTGTGGAGAGACGGGCACCCTCCTACACTGTTGATGGGAATGTAAACTGGGGCAGCCGCTCTGGAAAACAGAGTGGAGGTTCCTCAAAAAACTATCAGTAGAACTTTCCTATGACCCAGCAATAGCACTGCTGGGGATTTACCCAAGGGATACAGAAGTGCTGATGTATAGGGGCACATGTACACCAAAGTTCATAGCAGCACTTTCAACAATTGCTAAATCATGGAAAGAGCCTAAATGTCCATCACTTGGTGAATGGATCAAGAAGATGCGGTTTATATATACAATGGAGTACTACATGACAATGAGAAAGAATGAAATCTGGCCATTTGTAGCAAAGTGGATGGACCTCGAAGGTGTTATGCTAAGACAAATAAGTCAGACAGAAAAGGACAGATACCATGTGCTTTCACTCATAGGTCTAACAGGAGAAACTTAACAGAGGACCATGGGGAGGGGAATGGGGGAAAAGAGTTAGGGAGAGGGAGGGAGGCAAATCATGAGAGACTCTTGAATACTGAAAATGAACTGAGGGCTGAAGGGGGAGGGGGAAAAGGGAAGGGGTAATGGTCATGGAGGAGGGCATTTGTGGGGAAGAATACTGGGTGTTATGTGGAAACCAACTTGACAATAAACTATACATAAAAAAATTTTTTTTTAAACTAATATATTTCATGAGGTGCCTGGGTGGCTCAGTCGGTTAAGTGTCTGACTTCAGCTCAGGTCACAATCTCATGTTTATGGGTTCTGGCCTCCCATTGGGCTCTGTGATGAGAGCTCAGAGTCTGGAGTCTGCTTTAGATTCTGTGTCTCCCTCTCTCTCTCTTCCCCTCCCCCCTTCTTAAAAATAATACCATAAAATTTTTTTTTGTAATTTAATATATTTTCAGATTAGGCCCATTGATTTTATCTCTTCACTTACTGAAGGACATCTTGGTTGCCTTCAAGTTTGGGCAGTTATGAAAAAAGCTGCTGTAAACATCCCTGTGCAGGAGTGGACATAAGTTTTCAACTCCTTTGGGCAAATACCAAGGCACACTACTGCTGGATCACATGATAAGAAGATGTTTAGTGTTGCAAGAAGCTGTTAAACTGCCTTCCAAAGTGTTTGTACCGTTCTGCACGTAAGCACTAGTCATGAACGACCGGTCCTGTTGCTCCTCACCTGCACCAGCATTTGGTGTTGTCAGTATCCTGGAGTTTTGACCACTCTAATAGATGTGCAGTGGCATCTCATGGTTGTTTTAATTTTCATTCCCTACCACCATATGATGTAGAGTATCTTTTCATATGCTTACTTGTCTTCTCTGTACCATTTTTAGTGTGGTGCGTGTTAAAATCTTTGGCTTCCCCCTCCCTCCCACCCCTGTCTGGTTGTCTGTGTTCTTACTGTTGAGTTTTTAAGAGTTCTTCATATATTTTGCATGACAATTACTTTCCAGGTTTGTTTCTTACAGATATTTTCTCCATTTCCATTGATTTCAAAATCTCTATTTTTATCTCACCTCTGCCACTCCCATAATTTTTCTCTAAAACATGAGCTTTTGCTCCTAGAACAATGTTATACAATATGGTAGCCACAAATCACCTGTGGATATTATTTCAATTAACCAAATTAAATAAAATTTAAAATTCAGTTTCTCCATTGCATGAGCTACATTTCTAGTGCCACACGTAGGTAGTGACTACTGTAATATGCAAAATAGATATAGAACACTTCCACTATCACAGATAGTTCTATTGGATGGTTCCATTCTAGAAGACTCTATTTTTTTAGGATAACAATATGCTACATTTTCTACCTGCAGATCAGAAGGTCTCTACTTAATGTCTTATTCTACATAACCTCATATTTTTTTTCTTCTGTCATTAATTAAAATTCCTACCTAAGTGGATAATTGTTAGAAATAGTTAAGGTGATTGCCACTATTTCCAGATATTTCTGGCATTGCTAAATGTCTATAAAGTTGATACTATCTTTTTACAATTTTTATTCATATTTAAGGATCTGAAGTCCCTATGTACTCTATGAGTCTCAAGTTCCAGTTTAAGATGTAAACAAAGAGCATGAGTGTTCATTAGAAAATCATAATTTGGTGCCCATTCTTTTGTCTGACTTGAATGTTGAAGCATTTTATAGGAATAGCATGCTTGAGTATGAATGAAATACAACTTCTATCATCATAAGTACATACCTAAAAGCCAACATCTATTAGACTACAGATGAAGAAACATGTGGTATATATCAAATTAGCAAGAGCATTAAATGAATAACTGAAATAGCATCAACTAAATACCCAAGCAAAGTAAATAAATAAACCCTAAATTGGCAGGATTTTCTTGGCGATCCTAGATCCAATCAATGTTTGCTGAGTACCAGTATTCTTGATGCAATTAAAACATGGAAGAATGCTTATGTTGGGCTCTAAGTAATATTTATATATTTTTTACAGAAATATGATATTATGTTAAAGATGATTTAATGTAATGATTGGATTATGCAAACTTTTAATATACATTTTGATAACTGCTGTATTTTGCATTTCCATTGTAATCACAATTTATATGTTTATATCCTATAGACTTTTATGATGTTTCTCTCCAAAGTTGTAAAAGAGAAATGCATAAGAAGCCTAGTGATAATTTATAAGATTTGTTTTCCTAGTCCTATGCCCCTCACTTTCTCTTACACACACACACAACACACACACACACACACACACACACACACACACACACACACACCCTGGAGTTACAGCTGAGAAGAAAATCTTCCACCAAATCCACTTACAATGTAACAGCATCTTTCCATACTTGCTGTTGCATAGATTAGAGAAAAATGTCAATATCTCTGCTCTCTTTAGAACTTGATGAGGATTACCAAGTGGTAACTGTGGGAAGACATCTTCTATCCCTTTTTTCTTTATCTCCCTGTCTTTCAGGATGCTCAAAAAAAGAATGTTATGCTTACTTTTCTGTTTAAAAATCACTCGGTGTTTCCTCTGCGTCATCAGCCAGAGGAGTAATATGATTCCATGGTATGGCTGAGTAAATACAGAGATCTGATTTCAGGCTAGAAACAAATTTCAACGTGCAAATATAAATCACATAGTTGATCCTCTTTTTCTTCTTTTAAGCAATCCTCCCTGGCATCCAACAAGAGGGTGAAAATCACACATTACTTGAGCACATGATTTGCCACTTTTTATCACCCTTTCTTGCTAAAACACGACATTTCTTTCCTCAATGTTTTTTTCTCTCAACTTTGGAAATCTTTTTAATTAATTTTTCAAACTTAAATAATTTTGATTATTAGTGTTTGGATAATGAATAAGGATGTTTAAGGGCAAAACATCAGACTATGTCCTAAGGAAAATAATATGCGAAGAGTGGAGGCAAACTATAAGACACACAAATCCATTTTTCTATTTGTGTGGGCATACGGCTGAGAAACAGGGGAATAAAAATAATACAGACAGGTAGGACTGTTCTTTGCATCTTCCTTTCCCATGAGTTTATCTCACCACCTATTTCTTTTGTCCTAAAAAAGAGGATGCAAGTCATAACCTATAGCCACCATGAAGTGAGAGCACTAAGAAGAAAAACATCTATTTGGTCATTTGGCCATTTGGCCAATTTGGGAACCTTTATGTGAAAGAAGGAAAGGAATGAGACAAATTAGAGAGTGGGTGAGACTGGAAATATGTACCCCTTAGAGGAGAGTGGGTAAGCTGGAGCAGATTTCTTACTTGTGAACCTGCTGTGTCTTTGACCATGTGGAATCAGTTCCAACTCTAGTTGAACCATTAACTAAGTTTATGACCAAGGATAAGCCACTTGATCTCTCTTTGGACTACAAACCTCCTTGCCTCATAAAAAAAGGATTTGGAGGCCCACAGGATGTTAGAGCTTCATGAATAGACACACTAAGAAGGGTGACCATAAGGCCCAACAATAACTATCATTTTACTCTTGGTACTGGGTGAGAGACAGGCTTGCTAGCATACATTTTGATCCCCTAAATCCATGATATACACTCAATAGATTTGGCTCTTTGCCCTTGCCACCTTTCCTGCTAACTCATACTCTGTGATTCCATGCATGACGTTGTGTGTTTGGTCATCAGAGCAGCTTGAAACAGGGAGCCTGGATCTTTCTGACTGGGAATTTGCTTCTGTGGAGCCCTCACACAAACCCACGTGATAGGATAATTTGATCTTCTATTTTATTATTTCCAAGAATAAATGCTATTTGGATATACAGATTTATAAACAAACTAATGTCCTTTAGAGTAAAAGGCAGGATGGAGGAGAGGTGGCACAGGCACTGGTGCTGCACATGGCCTGGCTTTCAGCCGCCAACACCTGCACCAAGAACTTGCCATGGGAGACCACTCTGACTCCAATATGGCAGGCCTGACAAAGGCTGGAAGTGTTGCCCCTCCCCAGAGCAGGTCTCATTCAATAACTGAGGGAGTTGGTGTGTAAATATCCCAGCTCTTTCATCCTTCTGGGGTGTATGGTCTACACTGGCATTCAGGATTTTTTCAGTAGGATTAGGTTTCACTCATACATGGTGATGGCTGCTTCCTAATGCATTCACCCTATATTGGCTGCCTTCCTTCCCTGTCTCAATTCCCCACTCTCCTCTGGTCATGACTTTCTTCTCCCAAACAAACTATTTGCACTTAAATTCTTATCTGTGGGAGATTGGAGATTATTGGAAATTTGGCTTATATTAGTTTTATTTAAAAGAATTTTTTAAAAGGAGGGGGAGTGTCTGGGTGGCTTGGTTGGTTAAGTATCCAACTCTTGATTTGGGCCCAGGTCATGATCTTTACAGCTCATGAGATCACGCCCCAAGTTGGGCTCTGCACTGATAGCACAGAGCCTGCTTGGGATTCTCTCTCCCTCTCTCTTTGCCCCTCCCCTACTTGAGCACATGCTCACTTTCTCTCATTCTCTCTCAAAATAAATAAATAAACATTTGAAAATAAATAAATAAAAGAAAATATTGGGGTCTGAGTGGCTCAGTTGCTTGAATGCTTCACTCCTGATTTCAGCTCAGGTCATGATCCCAGGGTCCTGGGATTGAGCCCTATGTTGGGCTCCATGCTGAGCATGGATCCTGCTTAAGATTCATTCTCTCTCTCTCCCTTTGCTCCTCTCCTGCTCAATCTCTCTCTAAAATTAAAAAAAATTAAGAATATCTAAAAGAAAATCTTTTAAAAATACCTGTGCCAGATGTTCCTAAGCACTTTACAGGTGCGAAGCTTAAAAATCCTTCAAAACTCTCTGAATTAAGGTACTAAATAAACTGTTTATATTTGAATTTTTACAATAGTAGAATATAAATGCTTCAAATGTTTTTCTTCCTTTTTCTTTTCTTTTTTTAATTGAAGTCTAGTTGACACAAATGTTACATAGTTTCAGGTGTACCTCATAGTGATAGCATACATTTTGATAACTCTATACATTATGCTGTGCTCACCGCAAGTGTAGCTACTATCTTTCCTTATTATTTACCCAAGGGATACAGGACTGCTGATGCATAGGGGCACATGTACCTCAATGCTCATAGCGACACTTTCAACAATTGCCAAATCATGGAAAGAGCCTAAATGTCCATCACCTGATGAATGGATCAAGAAGATGTGGTATATATATATATATATATATATAT
>NC_043706.1:72218178-72241890 GCF_006229205.1 Suricata suricatta | reverse complement strand
ATATATATATAATGGAGTATTACATGGCAATGAGAAAGAATTAAATCTGGCCATTGTAGGAAAGTGGATGGACCTCGAGGGTGTCATGCTAAGTGAAATAAGTCAGGCAGAGAAGGACAGATACCATATGTTTTCACTCATATTTCTAATGGGAGAAACCTAACAGAGGACCATAGGGAGGGTAAGGGGTGAAAAAGAGTTAGGGAGA
The DNA here is from genome assembly GCF_006229205.1 of Suricata suricatta. NCBI lineage: Eukaryota > Metazoa > Chordata > Mammalia > Carnivora > Herpestidae > Suricata > Suricata suricatta. The sequence goes on along the minus strand of NC_043706.1, from coordinate 72,241,682 downwards.
GGTAGGGAGGCAAATTATGAGAGACTCCTGAATACTGCGAACGAACTGAGGGCTAAAGGAGGAGGGGGAAAGGGAAGGGGAGTGATGGTCATGGAGGAGGGCACTTGTGGGGAAGAGCACTGGGTGTTATATGGAAACCAACTTGACAATAGACTATATATAAAAAAATTAATGAGTTAAATTTAGAAATGGGTAAATCTATAATTATATTAAGGTTTTTTAACTAGGTTGAAAAAGTATATACAATCTGAGATCACTTGAGAGACAAAAGCAGGACACAATAATACTACCTTACCAATGGTTTCAATTTCCACAGTTCCAGTTATCCAGGGTCAGTCACCATCCAGAAACAGTTGATCCTCCCTACTTATTCTCAGATGGCCAATAGTTGCCTGACACTACATCACAATGCATGAATCACTCACCTCACTTTATTTCATCACATAGCATTTTATCATTTTACATCCTCCAAGAGGGGGTACAGCACAATAATATATTCTGAGACAGAGGGAAAGAGAAAGACCACATTCTGAGAGAGAAGGAAAGAAAGAGACCAGTAACACATGACTTGTATTACAGAATATTGTCATTGTTCTATTTTATTCCTAAGTATTATTGTTAATCTCTCACTGTGCCTAGTTTATGAATTGAAAGAGGTATGTATGTATAGGGGGAAAAAAACCCAGTATATATATGTAGGGTTCAGTACCATCCACAGTTTCAGGCACCCAGTTCGGCGGGGGGAGGAGGGGGGGTCTTGGACAATAACCACCATAAAAAAGGGGGGATTACTGTATACTTCAGGTGTCATTATCTTACATTGACTCTCAGTTATACCTTATTTATGCTTCAGTTTCTCTTATTAAAACCGAAGTAATTGTTATGGTTGTCACCCACTTTAAGTTTTATTCATATTTTAATAGTACAGCTACAAGTAATTCATATTATTCTACTTTTATTATAATAAAATGACCTAATATATATTAAAATGCACTGTGGCATAATAGCATATGAGTGGAGAATTCTCTCATTAAGACATGAAATCAGTGTAATCTTAGACAAATTACTTAACCTTTCTGTAGCCTAGTTTCCTTACCTATGAAATCAGGCTATGGGTCTGTATTATGTGATGTCCGTCTCCGGTTCCCTTCAGGAGCATGTTTGTTTTCAGGGCTGGGTTATCCTGAGAAAACATGAACAACCATAGATCATCATGCTTCTGTTAGGGTGTGACTATGTTCCTGTGAATAAATCAGAGCTTTTCAATCTTTTCACTTTTTTTCCCCACCATTGATTACAGATTTAACCAAGAAATGAGAGACAATCATTTTATTGAAACACAACAGTCTTCCTGAAATTAAATACTTTCTGTGTCTCGGCAACAGGAGGTTGGTAATGATTAGGGGAGAAAATAGTTAATTTAGTCATCTTCCCCCTACATCTTCTTGCCTTGTAGTTTGGCAGTGACATGACAACTAGATAATCACCATCAGACCTCCCCGCCCCACATCCCCCTCCTTCTCTACCCCTGCAGCTCTGCCATTGTTTTAGACTTTATTAGTCATTATGTAATGTGTTGCTTTTCCAGTTTGTATCCCCTTTGTGAGTCATCAATTGATTTAATTTTTGTGTTTTTTTAATCTTCTGATTCTCTGGATGGCAGATGGTAGAGTTTGACAGATTTTCTCATCTTAATGAAGGACCAAACAATTGGAGTATTGTGCATATGTCATTATCTTCATAAATCTTAGTGGTTTTCCCCGTGTTTCAAGAGTTCCTAGAAACATAATAAGTATTAAGCTTATAAAGTCTATTTAGACAAACAAGGTTGAACATAATCTATTCCCTTACAAGAAGCAGATGTATAGAATTGTTCTCAAGGTTAAAAAAATTATTTTAATTATTTAATCTGCACATATTTCCTGAGTATCCATTATTTAACAAGCACTATCTGGGAATTCAAAAAGGGAGGAGGAGGAGGAGGAGGAGGATGACAAGGAGGATCAAGAGACATTTCGAGTCCTTTCTAAGCTTATAGTCTTTTGGGAGATAATACCATAATTAGAGGTCAATAAATAATTAGGTAATACAGATGACATAGTACATTAACTAAATCCCTACTCCCACTGAGACTGGAACTCAAATATTAAAGGGTTTCTTATGTTCCCTCAGTTTGTGGGCTGATATGTGATACCTCCATAAAGAAATCAGTTCTAAAAATTCTGTTTCTGGTACCAAATCCCTAGGAAGTATCAGGAGTACATTGCTTCTCCTACATCTCCTTCCCCACCTCCCTCCAAAAACAGTTTAGCAGAAGAGCAGAAATTCAGAATAGAGTGATATAGCTTAGTTCTGGAAGATCCTTGATCAATTTCTCCCTCATGGACCTTAAGTCCATGTCAACCATATAACTGAATATTTGTGCTCACCAGTGAGAAATGAGTAAAATTAGTTGATTTTTTCATTGTTTCAGGGATCTCTTAAGGCCTTTCCAGGAAGATAAATTTCACAAATTATAACAAATGAAAAGCAGTTTCTCTTTGTTGTTTTATTGTCACTTTTAGAAAATGCGAGGGGAGCTACCCATTGAACCTTCCTCATATGAGGATGCAGAATTATGTTTGTAGCACAATGGTCTATCATTTTGTCATAACAGGTAAGAAAGAGAGTGAGAACTCCACCTTCTCTTGTGAAGCAATTACCTGGATGTGCATATAACTTTATTTCCTCATCCCCCAAAATAAAGGCTCAAATCTGCTTGGGCATTTGGGGAAAAAACTCACCAACAGAGTATCAAAAACCTGTAAGGGTAATATAAAAATTCCATATAAATACTGTTCTTAGCAGAGAATAATTAAAGGGATGGCAGAGAAATTGACTAGCCTCAAGCTTTCTTGAAGTCCTTAAATTCAGTCTCATTCTTTAATTTAGAGGACCAAAATTAGACCCAGTTTAGAGAAGGATAAAATAAGCATTTTACCCATGTAAAGGGTAAAGTAAGCATAAATGGGAAAATTCAGGAAAGACTATGTGGAAGATGTGAGTCATGAGCAAACCTCTGAAAGATGGGCAACACTTGGCTACTCAAAGTATACCATTGAGGGCTATGCTCAAAGCTTATAAATAGAAAGAAATGGAATTTATACTGGGAGACAGATAAGGGGACATTTCAGGAATCATTTTAGAGACAGCCTGATATTTAAAACATGACAAAAGGGGTCTTGTAGAAAATTATTCCAAAATTTATATCCTTGAGACCAATGTGGAGTCAGTTTAGGAAGGGTGAGGATGAGCTAGGTTTTGAATATTTGACTTTAAGGCCTTGATGGACTTTGAAAAGGGCTGTTCTTGGAATGGGTGGAAAAATGAAATTGTAACATATTGAAAGGGTAAGATGGGAGTTAGAGATTCAGAAATCACTCTTTGAACCACGAGAGCAGAGGGTTCTCTCTGAAGTTCACGAGAGATGAGTATTGAAGGCAGACAGTTGGACTTTAGGGATCCATATAATGTGGGAGGTAAAAGAAGACAAGTCAGACTAGGAAAGAAAATGAAGGTTGCAAGGCTGAAGAATAAACAAGGAACTAAGGAGTCACCAAAAACACAAAGGAAGGGGGCTTTTCAAGGAATATGTGATCAGCCTAAAATGTTACAAGAACAATGAGAATAAAGGAAAAGCTATTGAATGTTACCACATTTAAGAGAGCAATTTCAATGTAGGGATAGAGGTCAGTGTTAGAACACAGGAAGCTTAAGCAATGGAGACAAAGAAGTGGCCAGAGCTTGACAGGAAAGGAAAGGATGAAAAGAAATGAAAAGTACAGCTGAGTTTTAGGTGAAGGTAATGAAGTTTAAGCTTTAGGGTCCCTCACTTACATGAATTTCTTCTAAGGCTCTGAGAGGAGCCTTAACAATGAACGCAGATGGTCATAGGTTTTGTAAATTTTGCAAGAGTAAGATATCTTAATTTTTTTTAATGTCTTATTTATTTTTGATACAGAAAGAGACAGAACATGAGAGGGGGAGAGGCAGAGAGAGAAGGAGACACAGAACAGGAAGCAGGCTCCAGGCTCTGAGCTAGCTGTCAGCACAGAGCCTGACGCAGGGCTCGAACCCACGAACGTGAGATCTGACCTGAAGCTGGAGACTTAACCGACTGAGCCACCCAGCCGCCCCAAGAGTAAGATATTTTAACTGCAATAGACTGTAAGACCATTCCTTTCCTTTCCACTTTAACTTATCCTCCTCAGCATGAGATTCGATTGAGGGGAATTTGAATTGGAGATACATTTCCTTTAGATTTATTGAAATCAGGGGGTACTAAGTCACATCTGGGTTAGTTAAATTATTGCTGGTTGACCAAGTATAATAATAGCTTCTAGAAATAGCTTCTGTCCACTCTACTAAACACCACGACATGAAGACAATCAGCGAAGTTTGGTCAAGCATTGCCAGTTTAAAGGGTATTTAAAATTTGTCATTTAGATAAAAGTTGAAATTCCTCCAAATCTTGCAACTTATATAAGAAAGAAACTTGATAAAAAATTTTTTCTTAAAATTGGCAACAATTCCAAAATTTAACATGCCATTGTCAGTGATGTCTTAGGACCCTAAAAAAACCAAAAACCAAAAAACAAAAAACAAAAAAAACACCCACTACCTTGGAGTAGATAGAATAACAGACAAAGTTTGATCACCATGGTAAAAGAAAATATGAATTACTTTTTCCTCAATGTATAAAAATGCTATTACAAAATTGTTGTCATATAAGAAAGCAGGCAAAGAGTATGATGTTTTATCCAGATTTTTAAATCAGCTTTTAAAAAATTTATAATTGTTATGATTTATTTTCTCTTTCTAATTTATGATTTATTTTCTCCTTCTAAATATATATTAACTTTTAAATTAATTTTGTATTCTTAGGCTTCATACCACCTAAAAACACAATGTACTCATGATGCTACCCAGGTTTTATTGTTTTGTTGTTTTGAGGGGGGATGGTGAATTTGAAGCAAAATGATATAGATTGAACACCTACTCACTAAATGCAACAGACAGTGCACTTCCTGATTTCATCCTCATGACAGCCATTCAAATGAAACGGTGCTGTGTCTATTGTATAAATGATGAAACTGAAGCTTAGTTTCTGAGGTTGTCCTGCTAGTAAGTGGTAGAACTGGGTTTAAAGGCAGATCTGTCAAATTTCAGAGCCCAACTGCTTTCCAATTATACTACAGGGTAGACTGGAAATAAGGGTAACTAGAATAAGATTGGGGGGTTAAAACACAAAACGCACCAGGAAAATGTAGTCTTTGGGGATAATGATTATTTGCAGAAAAACTTGTGTCTTTTTTTCCTGCTACTTTTACTAATTGGTAATTCGCATGCGAATACACAGGTTTCTAACGCTGTCTCCAAAGCAATGTAATGTTATTCAATATTCAATATTCCTGGCCATGTACCATATTGCAGTTTATTTTCCAGTCTATAATAAAAGATAATACCATTGCACTTGATATAAGTGAATAGATGAATTGTTATTAAGAAATCTCAGAGAAGGAAGCAATAAATGTGTTAATAAAGTTATAAGAATTCTGTCAAAACTGGAAAACTGGTTGCATATCTTTAATAAAGCAAATGTTTTGCCCATAGTCAATATGAGGTGTGCCAATTTGGATTCCCTGGCTTGTTTCCACTTTTACTCAGTAGGCATCTGTCAATTCTTTGTGGCAAGATGTCTATTGGCCGACTCCCAGGTCCTTATGTAACAGGAAGAAAACAGCTCAGGCAAATGCATGCCCTTTTCAAGTGAGAATTTCTGTTCCATGGAATATATTCCCTCCAAGGTCTTCCATATACTAATGCGTCTACCACTACAAAGTGGCTTTTAGTATTTCATGCATTTGATATTAGATATTTCATCGCAGTAAAAGTAATTAGCTTTTTTTAGGTTGTATAGCATTTGTAGAAAAGACAGGTTAAAAATCTGTGATTAAGTTTTATTGGGTTAGCCAGGCCAAATGTTGATCAGGATGCCATAATGTGACATTTCTAACCACGATTTTATTTATAAAGCCTGAACATCTACATAATAGGAAATGACCTATGACAGACAAGAACTTTATAGGAGGTAATTGTTGTTGGATTAAGACAAATTATTCCCTGAGATAGAGTACCTGCGAATTTCTGGGTAATTAAATCATCATGTAGTAATTTTTTTGTGTGCCAATCTATATAGTATCCATTTTTAGCATGAATTTGTCAATTAGAGTACTTTGAAAGCTTATCGCCTTTAAAATGACTAATTTCCACCATTATTTTTTTAAAGATAGAGATAATAACTAAAGTACCACTCTGAGAACTGATCTAAATATAGAGTCTATTTGTAGCTAATTAAATGTAGAAACTTGATCTGGGTGTCTATATAGCAAATTCTTCAATTGCTCTTGGCTTGTGCCTTATACAGAACCGCCATGCAGATGATTAAAGCTGTACGTAATAAGCTGAATGTTACGTAGCTTGTACATTTTATTAGCATCAGGGACAGAGGCTTTACCAATATTGGGCAAACTATGATTTTTAAAAATTTGGTTTCTTTGTATATGAAACAAATAAAATCATGTTACACTGTAGCAACATGCTTGGTTTCATATGAGCTCATATAATTGTGATGGCATTGTTTTCTTTTTTTCTAAACCTACTTTGTTCTTGGATTTTATTTAAATTTTGATTACATGCTGTCAGGCACTGTATTGACTAAATCAATCATTTAGCTTAGTATCAAGTAGTTAACCACAGAGCTCATTTTGTGAAGTTATAGAAATTAATAAAACAAAAAAACCTTAATAATCACCAGACTAGGATCCTAGCATTTACATACTGCCCAGAGCCTATTCAGTACTAATAACTATTATTTGAGCAAATGACTTAAGTTATGATCCAACTGCACCTGTATGGTAATCATGGTGTGCTAAGAGCAAACCAGAATGGAAATACACATGCAGTTTGTAGAATAAAACATGTACTCCGTGTTACTTAATTTTTATTCTTCAATAGTATTTTTAGTTCTGCATCCTGGAGTGGAAGGTGGGGTTTGAAGAGGCAGATGAACACAGGAATGGTAGCATTACTCAGGAAGACTGAGGGACCTATTGGAACAGGGAATTTTAAGACAAATCAATATTCTCTTTCTGCCCAGATAATGTAGCAAATAGGTTTAGCTGTGGGAAGAAATGGACTTAATTATTTCTCAAGGACATTTTCATACCCCAATGTTGCTCCGTTCAGCAGAATACATCTCTTGTATGAATTTTAAATAAGAATTGGAAATAGTTAGAATCTACATACATTTTAGTATGGTTTAATGAAAAACCTTGGGTATATAGACATATCTAAATCCATATATACTTATATATAATATATTTAATGTAATATTAATAATGAGAAAAACATGTGGGCAATGATTTCCCATACTAATATGAAGAGTATAGTAAGGACTCTGATAGACTCTATCTGTGTATGCATTTGCTTATCAAAAACAAAAGCACTTGGGGGAACCTGGGTGGATCAGTCAGTTAAGCATCCAACTTCAGCTCAGGTCATGATCTCACAGCTCATGAGTTCAAGGCCCACATCAGGCTCTATGCTGACAGCTCAGAGTCTGGAGGCTGCTCCAGATTCTGCGTCTTCCTCTCTCTCTGCCCCTCCTCCACTCATACTCTGTCTCTCCTTCAAAAATAATTAACATTATTTTAAAAAAATTTTTAAGTACCTATATTGCAATTAGGCATTAATTCCTGCTATGAGTACCATAAACCCACCATCAATCACTGAATTCTAATGATCAAAGAAAATGTGAACATTAGCAAATGGGAACATTCAAAGAACATTTCGCTATGGTCATTATATACCTGAATTATGTTTCCAAGCATCTACTGTTCAGTTTCAACCAGATTAAAATGTCCTTCTTCTGAAGTGAGGATAGGACTTTAGTATAAATGTTAAAGTACCCTATATCACTCACAGATTTTCAAGGAACTTGAAAAAATACTTTTTCTACTTATGAATAATGTAATCTTATATATAACATCAACTCACTAACCAAACAATGAAGTAATATTTGGCCAACTTCCCAACTTTATAGATGAAAAACTGGAAGTCCATACTGTGGTTAGCTTACCCAGTCTCCAGGCTGGCTGGTGCAAGAGTATGGACCAGAATCTAGATCCCTCCCAAACTCAGTCCTCTCTGCTTTGCAACATTGCACAGCCTCATACCTACCCTGGCTATTGGTGTTTCCTTTTTTAAAAAAAAAAAAAACACAAAGAAACAAATGCATCCTATTTTAAAAGAGAATGAACTAGAAATACCCCATGCTGCACTATCCCTAATCCCAGAACATTATTGAAAGAACATGGCTATTTGACACAATGTTATGCTATTGTTTCATCCTAGAAGAGTTCCATTTTGGTTTCTCTATCAAATTATTTGACCTGTGAATGTAAGTGGCTTGTTAGTAGTTACGGTGTATATAGTGGCCCAGGAAAAACAATCATAATATCTAGCACAATTTCATATACACAAGCCATGCTTGTGTATTTACAGATAAATATTTGATGATAATAACATTTAACATCTATTTGGAATGTTCTCAAAGTGAATATAACATGATTATATTGCATGGTTCACATCTTCTTTCCTTCAAACATATGCTTAAGGTAGAAATCTATTTTCTGGATTATCTTGGGTGAAGTGCTAATTAGAGGCAATGGAATGAACGCATTCCATTCTCCACATCCTTTCCAGATACATGCTTCTCTTACTCAAAAAGTTCTTCAGGTTTTTTCATCATGAACACTGTCATAGTGTATTTTTAAGCTAATTTCTGCCTCTCCAAGTCGTGCCCCACTCTTTCAAAAATGGTGGGAAAGTGTTGGAAACAGAACCGTTTGTAATTCAAGTAGACCCCACTAGAGTGCACCATATGATCCAAAAAGCTAATTTAAGATGTTTTTAAAGTCTGAGAACAGAATTACAACTCTAATCATCAAGGAATAATTTTGGAACATTTAAGCAAATATGTGCATTGACAAAGGGTGGCTTGGAAAATTTTAGAACAAGATTACATAATTTATGTTTACTGAATTTATAACTCCACACCATGGGAGTCAGCTCCAGGGAATGCTAATGTTACATTTTTCAAAGGTAAAAATCATTTTAACATTTTTATGTCAATAATAACCAAGCACAGACTACTTTCTGGCATACCACAGAATCTTCCACTAAGAGTTTGATGGGCATCTGTTTTATGTTCTGATAAAATGGCGAGGAGAGAGAAATTACATCAAGACAAACAAAAAACAAAAGCAAGCACCAGACAACCTGAACACTTTAGTTTTAACAAAAATCATTGAAGACTAACCTGTCCACAGGAACTCAGCATTTAAGTTTTGTTTATGGATATATATGGTTTTAAATGAGTAGACAAATGGTCTCAGAGCCCTCGAGGGAAAAGGTTGAGAAAACAGCAAACCCAGCTGGGTGGACACTCTGAGGATTGTGAGTCTGGGTCCATCTCAGGAAGAGCAGAGCGAGGAGGACCCCGGAGCACAATGTCAACCTCCAGGCTCTTGGAAACCTGGTGTCACTTTAAATGTTAATAATGACAACAACAAAAAATTGATATAGGAATGGGCGCCTGGGTCTCTCAGTCCAGTAAGCATCCGGCTTCGGCTCAGGTCATGATGGCATGGTTTGTGGGTTCGAGCCTCGCGTCCGGCTCTGTGCTGACAGCTGGCTCAGAGCCTGGAGACTGCTTCAGATTCTGTATCTCCCTCTCTCTGACCCTCCCCTGCTCGCACTGTCTCTCTCTCTCTCTCTCTCTCAAAAATAAATTTAAAAATCATTAAAAAATTTTAAAAATTGATATAGGGAAACATGTCAGAGAAGAAAAAGGGAGAGAGATATTTGACCTTTGAACTTTGAATGCAAGAAAAAGACAACTGCTATGAAGTCCAATTCAAGAGATCTTTGCACAGTTCAGGTCTCCACCAACTCACTGAAATCCCACTCAGGAGGCAAAGCATACGCCTAGAAGCTACTCTTCAGGAAGATGCAGAGTGTGGGCAAGGCTCAGGAAAAAGTAAAGGTGATCTGGCACAACAGCCTCCCATAATTCTAAGAAACATTAAAGAGAATTGCTGCAGCTAAATATACTAACAAGAATTTGCAAAGATAATACAAGACATTGCAAGGAGGAACATCAAATGCATAGCCATTCAAGAGGAAGTCTGTGAGTGCAACGGCCATAAATTCATAAGCAAGTATTAAATTAATTCTTATTTTTATCTTCAAATGGCTGAGCCATGGAATTCACATGCCCAAAGTAACCACAAATCATCAAATCTTTGTGTTTATTTTAAAACACAGCGCAACATTTCACTGCAAGGAGCTTTTAGATCAGTCGTGTGCAAGAAATAAATAGCCCAGTTTAACTCCTGTAAAGGTGGCAAAGTGCTACATCACAGCTGTTGAACACGGTAAACTGACCAGAAGAGTTTGGAAATATTGAAACCAAGGTTGTAATATGGGAAGAAAACATTTAGTATCTGGTAGGAAAAACATAATTTAGATAAGAATTTAAACGTTCCGGCACTATTTAGGAAGGAACTAATAGAATTGACTAAGAGGCTGTAGACACCTGCCTGAGCTTTGTGCTCTACTGAGAAAAGCAGTAATTCCATCCAGATGGTGGGCGGTCCCACGGTCAGGATAAACTCCTCCAGGTAAGGGCGGGGGCGGGAAGCAAAACACAGCTCAAGCAACCTTTTGTGTAGGAACATCTGCAGAAAAACCTCACAGCAGTGCATCTAAGGGGACTCACCACAGTCAGTGGGCTTCACTGCCCCGGAACCTGGAATAGCCGTGAAATTTAGAATCACAGAGTGATTTGGGGAACCAATCTGGGTTACACTACTTAGGTCTGTATTTTCATAGATTGCATGCCTTTTAGATACTTCCTGCATGTTTCACCCATAGAGATACAATAACAACAGTAATTTATGAATAATTTAAGTCCAATCAAAATACAAGTTGCAAGAGCTATGAGACAAGTTGGGAGTTGGAGTGGTTTCTTTTTATTGCAAAATCAAGGGGAAAATTTCAAAATATATGAATTATTTTGTTTTGGGCTAACACTTCTCCAGTCTCATTTTGATTTTGCTCTCTTTGCCAGCCTTCATGATTTCTTTATAAGCCAAATGAATTGAGTGTGAAGCTGTTCAAAACACATTTTTGAAAAACTGTATCAGATAATTCAAAATATCTGAATGTACAAAAGTAAAGAGCTGTCAGATCTTTCTATGAAAGGAATGGGAAAAGAAAAGAACTATTTGAAAGTGGTTCTGTTAAAGATATCTATGACATATTGTTGCATGAAAAAAGCAACCTGTTAATGGTAGGTACAGTCTGATTTCATTTAAAAAGAGAGAGAGACAGATCACACATGCACACAGTTTAAAGTATAAAAGATACACCCTAATTATTTTATATTAACAATACTTACATGTAAGTGGTATATTTGAGGCTGATTCTTGTTTCTTCAATTTACTTGTTTGCATTTTCCTAATTTTCTGCAATTACTGTGTATCACTTGAAAATAAGAAAATAATACAAAATGTATTTAAAATAAACCGACTCATTTTCATATAAGTGCCCCTGGCATGGTTTAGGATGTCAGAATTGGTGACTCAGAAGGGTACCGTTGGATGTGACTGTTGTATTTTGGGATTTTTTTTTCTTTTTAATGAGTCATGGCTGTTGACTCAGTGAAATAGGGCAGAAAAAGCAGGGAGTATATGGCTGGTAGAGCTCATCACATTAGGCTTCTTACTCACCCTACCCAGATCCTTGGGAGAAGCCAAGTCATTTAAGACTCCTACTGGCCTGAGTCTTTCATTGGCTCGGTTTGTTTTATGCAGATCTGCTGTGCAGCTAGGCCTTGCCCCACCCCCACCTAATTTGGCTTGACCTCTCCCCCACCCCCCACCACCACTTTGCCTAATCTATTCCTTCCTTCGTTAGCTAATCTCCATATCTCAGGTCACAATTTGTGTCCTTCAGCTGTTCTGGCCCTGTTCTCAATGGATGTTTCACCTGATGTTGTACTCTTTCTGAAGATTTCCCAAGGGCTCTTGTCCTGGCTGACGTGTTCAAACAGCTTGATTCAGGACTCAGGCAAACAGCATGGGGTAGTGAGAGTCTCAGCTGCAATGAGATTTCTCAACAGGCTGACGGATCTGTCCTGGTGGTGAGGAGAGTGCAGGTGTGTAATACCAGGAGGCTACACAGGGTGGGTGGTGGTTCCTGGGGAGGTATGTCCACAGGATCAAGGCTCCAGCTACTGAGTCAGGTTTACAGGACAATCTCCAATCTCGGGTCAAGAGTCAAACAAGAGAAAGACAGAGCCTTGGTACTCATATCATAGAGTTGGTGAACTAAGCAGGTTAATGGAAGAAGATCTCAGAATGGGGAGGAATGCTAAGAACTTGAGTTATAGTTGCTAAGAACTTGAGCTATAGTCAAGCTCAAGTTCAGGGGCCCCACTCTCAGAATGCAAATACTACAAGAGGCAAGTTGCAACCTTAAAAGCAGGATAAAAGCTTAGGAATTTAGTACGAAATCTCACCTGGAGGATGAGGCCGATGATATTGGCTCAGGAGCTAGGAGAGGGGAAAGAGAAATGCCAGGTAGAGGCTTAGATAATGTGCAGGAAACCCACACTGAGACTCCAAGAAAAATTAAAGTGGACCAAAATCAGAGTTCTGAATGACACTTAAACTATATTAATTTATTTGAAATTAAGTAACCCAAGTAAATTAAGTTTATATACCAAGTACATATATATATTATATATCTGTTATATGCATATCATATATACATTTATTGTAAAAATTCTAAACTATCACAGATAAGATTAAAGTCCCCTTTTGATACCATTCCAACCTGGTTCACTCCCCATCCCTCTTCAATGACACTACAGAAGTATCATAGCTACTATCCTTTCTGACTTTGTATGAATTAATATAAAGATTTTTTAGGCTAATTATCCCCAAAGATATTTCCAAATACTTGGCAATTCACAAATGACTGAAGAGAAGTAAGCTTTTTGCACCCATGTTGAATGGCCTTTTAAGAGGCTGTGTTACTATTACTGTCCCTAGAAAGTAAGCTGTTTGTCATCTTAGCCATATGTGCTGTGCTGATCACCAAAGGCAGCACTTAGTACCCAGGTATGGCTTCAGAGATAAGCAGAGACTGAAACACAATGACAAAACCATACATTTAAAAGTGTTTAACATTGATTTTAAACCAATTCAAGTAGACTCTATAAATCCAGAACTCTATTGAACTCCTTGTATTTGTTTCATAGTTCAATATCTTCATTTGGAAGGGCAATATTATTTCAGTGTTGAGGATCTTGAAGATCCAAATCTGCATACATGACACAGGGCACTGGTATTATGATGTAATGTCATTGATCCACATACCCCTCCCTTTTTGTACATGCACACCACCCCCAACCAAACGAACTTGAGAATTTCTTGCTGTAAAATCTTACCTGTTTAGTTTAAGGATTTGGTTTGTATAAAAATGCATATACTTGCCATGGGTTATGCGAGAAAGCCTTGTCCACCATGAATAGTGCAAAAGGAGCAAGAGGATGTGAAAAAAGCAGAGAAGAAAAGAAATGTACATATATATGTAATGTATATATAAAATGTATAATATATATAAATATATATATAAATATATAGTTTTTATGAGCTTTATATTTCCTGCAATTTATTTTGAAAAAGAAATGTGCAAATAATTCCACTGGTTTCCCTATGGCTTTGAAGAACTAATTCAAAGTAATTGTACTTGACAAGGAAGTAAAACAGATGATAGTAAGCAAGTAGTGAACAATCTCTTGCTGTATGCAGAGAGTATTCCAGAATTTCCTATTTTATAATCCATACAGGAAAATGTACATTTATGTATATATAAAAGCTGAGACATGAGAATGGGAATAGTTTAAGGAAAGAACAATAAAGAATTGGAGAAAATACTGAAATTCAGCATTTTCATATCCAGCTTCTTAATAAATACTAATGTTTGTGTGAGTAAACACATGGCACATTTTTTCTTTTTCTTTTTTAATTCTGAGATAATATATATCAACTATTCCAACTTAATTTATATCAGTTCATTACCTGTTTCCATGTTTGTGTATACCTTAAGAGAGATTTAAATTTATCTGTGAATTTGTTACTTCAAGCTAAGAAATTACAGCACATCTTAGTCATGGAATAAATATTAATAGTCATTGTGCCAGTAAAGAGCCTCAAGTTATAATATCATTATGTAATTCAGAAAGGACATCCAAATATAAAAAGCATTGAGGATTATTTTAGGCCAGATATAAATCCTTCGAGGGTATTTGGGAAACATTATTTTACTTGTAGAATCACTGGTAGTAACTATCAGATTTAATTTTGGATGTTTGTGAAGAAAACTGATTCTCTCAAATTCTTATATTTATTTTAAAATCTAAGTACAGCAGCGCCTGGGTGGCAGAGTTGGTTAAGCATCCAACTTTTGATTTCGTCTCGGGTGATGCTTTCACAGTCAGGAGATCAAGTCCCTTCTGAGGGTCTTCACTAAGCATGGAGCCTGCTTAGGTTTCCCTCTCTCTCTCTCTCTCTCTCTCTCTCTCTCTCTCTCTCTCTCTCTCTCTCTCTCTCTCTCTCCTTCTCTCTGCCTCTCCCTCATGTGCTTGAAAATAAACAAACATTGGGGCACCTGGGTGGCTCAGCTGGTTAAGCATCTGACTTTAACTCAGGTCATGATCTCACAGTTTGTGAGTTTGAGCCCCACATTGGGCTTACTGCCATCAATACAGAGCCCACTTCAAATCTTCTGTCCCCCCCTTCTTCTCCCCCCATCTCTGCCCCTCCCCTACTCACTCACACACTCTCAAAAATAAAATAAACATTAAAAAAGAAAATAAATTCACAAATAAACTTCAAAATAAACATTAAAAAATAAATAATACATAAAAAAATAAAATCTAAGTACAGAAAGTATGGAGTATATTTTCTACCTGTGTTCAAGTGATCCAAATTTTACACACACAAAAGTATACATCTATTAGTTACTCAACAATAGACTTCTGTGTCTTATTTTTCAAAGCTTTTTTTCAATATGATTTTAAACTCTGATACATCTGTGAATATTCTTTCTATAAATCACACATGCCCTTAAACACACTCTTCAACTCAATAGTTACCTCATCCCTCTAAACAAGGTCTTCAGGTCCCTTAAGAATTAAATATGACTAAGAGTAACCACTCAGGACTCTTATAAAGATTGAGATTAAATAATATGAAGAGTTTAATACAAACCATGAACTAAAAACCTAATATAAACTCACAAACCCTTGAATATAGCAATGTTGAGTAATAAACTGCCTCAACTTTTTTTAAGTTTTGATTTAAATTCCAGCTATTTGATATACAGTGTGTAATATACATTTCAGCTGTACAATATAGTGATTCAACATTTTCATACAACACCAGGTGCTCATCACAAGTGTGCTCCTTAATTCTCATCACTATTTATCCCATCCCCCCCCCCACCTCCCCTCTGGTCACCTTCAGTGTGTTCTCTATAGTTAAGAGTCTGTTTCTTGGTTTGCCTCTCTCTCTCTTTTCTCTCTTTACTCATTTGTTTTGTTTCTTAAATTCCACACCTGAGTCAAATCATACGGTATTTGTCTTTCTCTGACTGACTTATTTTCCTTAGCATAATACTCTCTAGCTCCATGTCATTGCAAATGGCAAGATTTCATTCTTTCTATGGATGAGTAATATTCATATATATACCACATCTTCTTTATCTATTCATCAGTTGATGGACATCTGGACTATTTCCATAATTTGACTATTGTAGATAATATGGTTATAAACACTGGGGCGCATGTATTCCTTGAATTAGTATTTTTGTATTCTTCAGGTAAAAAACCAGAAGTGCAATTGCTTGATTCTAGGGTAATTATATTTTTAACTTTTTGAGGAACCTCCACACTCTTTTCTGGAGTGGCTGTACCAGTTTGCATTCCCATCAACAGTGCAAGAAGGTTCCCCTTTCTCCACATCCTCACCAACACCTGTTGTTTCTTGTGTTGTTGATTTTCATTATTCTTCCAGGTGTGAGGTGATAGCTACGTGTACTTTTGATTTGCATTTCCCTGAGATAAGTGATGTTGAGCATCTTTTCATGTGTCTGTTAGCCATCTGTATGTCTTCTGTGGAAGAATGTCTATTCACGTCTTCACCCATTTTTAGTTGAAACTGCCTCAACTCTTAGTGACTTAGAACAGCCACCATTTATTTAGCTCATAATGCTGAAGGTCAGTAATTTGGAATGAGTTCAGCTGTGCCATTACACTAATCTGGGCAGCCTTGATTAGTCTCTACTGGGGGGTCTCTCCTGCATCTGCAGCTGGCCTCCAGGTCATATAGCAGTCATAGCATTCCAAGAGTAGCAATTAGAAGCTTGCCAAGCCTCTCAAGGCCTGGCTCAGAACTCACATGATTTTGATTCTGCCATATCCAACTGACCAATGCAAGTCACAAGGTCAGTCCATATGTTTACCTCTTTTTTTTTTAAGAGATTTTATTTATTTATTTATTTTCATAATAGTTTATTGTCAAATTGGTTTCCATATAACACCCAGTGCTTCTCTTCACAAATGCCCCCCACCATGACCATCACCCCCTACCCCCTTCCCCCTTCAGCCCTTGGTTCATTTTCAGTAATCAATAGTCTCTCATGATTTGTATTCTTCTCTCTCCCCAACTCTCTTTCCCCCTTCCCCTCCCTAAGGACCTCTGTTAGGTTTCTCCTATTAGACCTATGAGTGCAAATATATGGTATCTGGCCTTCTCCACCTGACTTATTTCGCTTAGCATGACACTCTCGAGGTCCATCCACTTTTCTACAAATGACCAGATTTCATTCTTTCTCATTGCCATGTAATACTCCATTGTATCTATATACTACATCTTCTTGATCCATTCATCAGGTGATGGACATTTAGGCTCTTTCCATGTTTTGGCTATCGTAGAAAGTGCTGCTATAAACATTGGGGTACCTTTACCTCTTGATGGGAAGAGGTGGGAAGAATTGCGGCCATTTTTGCACTCCACCACGGCTCTGAAATCATTCTCCTTCCTTTTGTTATACTCTAGCAAGGTTTCTACTTACCAAACTCATGGACTCATTTGAATTTATATACTTTTTACCTTCTCTTCCTACATTTCTCCTCCCCGCGCCCCCCCGGGCATATTTACACAGTACTTTGGCATTATAAAGTTTCTCCACTAAGTGGGTCACTTTATGTAATGCTCATAGCGATTACTGAGGTAGACACAGGAAGCATTTTAATTTCGATGCTACAATAAGGGAACAGTAACTCAAATAGGACAATTTGGGTTACTTGAGCTGACTTTAAGAGGCTTCTGAGAGTCATCTGTTAAATTTTCAGGAGTCTTAGGAGCCAGTTGTTAAACACAGCCCTTTTTAAAAGTTGAATTTTATAAATTTATAATTAAATAAATTATATTAAAAATTTAAGGTAATAGATGCTCAAAATACATCACTCTCTAATTCTTTTACAATTATCATGAGGTTACTTATATCTATTGTATCTTCATGGTAGAAACACCTTACTGTATGTATGTGCGCCTTTCCAATTCTACATCCAGTGATGTTATGTTGGTAGCTTGAACTTGGCTATGGTGACAGTATTTATACCATGAGAACTGATACTTATTTATTACTGTGTTGATTGCCTACACTTTAAAAAGTGATGGGAAAAATGTTAATGAAGCATATTAAATTTAAAGATGTGTTATGTCAAAAACTGTGTTATGTTTATGACTATTATATTGTAAATAGCACAATTGAAATTTTTTCCAGTATTAAAATCCTATTATCTTATTTAATAAAGAAGCCATATCATTGACATTCCAACATACATCCTCATGTCTCACTGGTTCACTTTTGTCTCACTCAGTAACATAAATAAATATCAGTCAACATTCATATCAGAGCTACACTCAGCCAGTTGCTAAACATTTAC
This sequence comes from Suricata suricatta, assembly GCF_006229205.1. Lineage (NCBI taxonomy): Eukaryota > Metazoa > Chordata > Mammalia > Carnivora > Herpestidae > Suricata > Suricata suricatta. The sequence continues at coordinate 72,223,498 of NC_043706.1, read as the reverse complement.
CGGCCCAAGTGTTAAAGGGAAGATGTGAACTCAGATCATGTGGCCCAGGCTTAGCATTCTTTTCTCTAACTTTTGGGTCTTTCTTTTCAAAGAAGCAAGGGGATAGGACTACAATTATTGATTGTAAACTAATACCTTGTTCCTTTCTTTTCCTTCTTCACACTCATCTTATAAGGTCACTCTATTTTATTTTGTTTTTTTTATTTTTAAAAAATGTTTATTAATTTTCATGAGAGAGACAGAAGACGAGTGGGAGGGGGCAGAGACAGAGAGGGAGACACAGAATCTCAAACAGGTTCCAGGCTCTGAGCTGTCAACACACAGCCTGACTTGGGACTCGACCTCCGAAATGGTGAGATGGTGGGCTGAGCCGAAGTTGGATGCTTAACCAACTGAGCCACCCAGGCGCCCCAGAACTTGCATTCTTAATGTCATCATTGGGCTACCAGATGCCCTGGACTGCCAATCTCCAGACTTCTTCAGATGTGAGAAAAATAAACCCTGTCTGCTTAAGTCACTGTAGGAGTGTTTTCTGTTATTTGTCACTGAGAATATTTTTAATAAAATGTGTCAAAACTAGAGGTGGGAGTCATGGAGGAGAAAAGAGTACAGTGAGGGAAAAGAGAAGTTGAGTTCATAAAAAACAGTGTTTAACTTCCTAAGAATAAACCCCTTCCAATCATCAATACTATACTTTTTCTTATAAATTATTGATCACATAGTCAGGAAGTTAATAATATATATATTATTCTGCTACAATTACTGAACTTCTAAGGAAGTCCTTCTAATGAAGAATTGCCCGGATATAGGAAATATGAGCTATAGCAGTTGATACAGTCTTGCCAAGAGTTAGCTGATTTGAGGTGAGTTATCCTTTTAAAAAATGATACTGAAAATGATAAGCAATATTCATTGCCAGTAATTAAGAAAAGCAGGTATTCTCTTTCTTTCCTAATATCTTTAATTAAAATTACAGGGGAAAAAAAGCATTTAGCCAAGCATGACTTCCTCTGCAATTTTCTGCACTAAGGAAAAAGTGCCTTTCCTTTCTGTGTGCTCAGTACTTGGTGACTAAGTAAACTCAGAGCTTCCCTGAGGTACCATCTTAAACAACTCACAGTATAATAAAATTAAATTCTTCCTCTTTTCAAAATATGATTTTTTTTTTGGACACTAAGAAATAAAAGCGTCTAGAGGGTGATCTAAGAGGTGGTCAGGAAACCTAGTTTCCTGTTGTCTGGCCCTTTAAAAGTCTTGCAGCAGGGTGCAGCTGAATTAGAAGCTCCCAAGAAGCACCGAACCAGTGAGAAGACAGGTCAGCCCTGGTGCTACCAGCTTCAATTAGATTTGCCAGATCTAGCTTGTTTCATCGCCACTGGGCTTACCTTGCTCAAATACCTTTCTAACTCTATTTCTGTCTCGTGCTGTGTCTGGCTTCAGCCCTCTCAGCAATCCTATCATCACTCTGCCTTTGGTTGGTCTCCTATTTTCCATACTTGACTCTTGTCAGAATGATTTTCTAATTCCTTCTATGTTTGACTTCTTTGTTTCAGGCCTGTTAAACTCCTCAGGCTCTGCAGTCCACCTTGCACTTTCTCTTTCCGCTGGTCATACTCCCCCTAGCTGTGGCTCAGTGGTGGGCTTTCCTAAGGGCTCAGTGCCCATCTATCTAATATTCTGTGTTAGAATTTTGCCAGACATTGACCTCAAGTTTGTTGGATCTGTATTTCCAATATCAACCTTTCAAAATCTGACTTTTTAAAACTCATGGCAGGGTCCTATTTCAAGGACCTGAACTTTACACTAGGAACCTCCAAGCTTACCTACAGAAGGCCCTGTGAGCGTAACTCTAAGAATCTTGGATTATATATAATAACGACATATAGATAATTATCTTTCAATAAATCTTGGTGGGGGTGTGGAATCTTGGGGATGACTTGTGGATGCCAGTAGCTTTTAACACATTCAAAGAAACAAGTGATTTTCAATGACTGCCTCTTTGATGCTGGTCTTTTGTGCCCTCCAAACTACATTGACTTTATGAGTCCCAGTTTAAATACCATTTGTATCACAGAGAAATAAAAAGAGAGTTCAAAAGTTCTCTCTTTTCTCTTTAAGTCTGTTGATACCATACCATCTGCCCCATGTCTTGACCATGTCTCTTTTTTATTGTTCTTGCTCTGAACTTAGCTGAAGAAAAAGATCACTGGAAACCCTTTTAAAATATTGTTAGCATTTCCACAAGATTCAGCATATCCTGTACTTGAGCCTTTCTGATATTATTCCCTTAGATTTATGTCACCCTCAAATATTGATCCTTGAAATTTTAGATCCCTTTTATCTGTTAATCAAAATGCACACTGGGTAAAGGAAATGTCAGGAAGCACAAAAGAGGATCTGCTTTGATGGGTCCCAGAGCTTGCCTCTAGGATATTATAAACTGTATTAGAATGTTCTCCAAGATGTGTATCATTTTCATTCAACTGCAAGCTTTGTGGCAGACTAATGATAAATGTATACCAGAAGTTGTTCTCATTGCTTTCTCAAACTTTGGTGATATTATATTCTTAATACTAGAATTAGCTGATGTTCTACATTTACTTTACTAAAAAAATTTTTTTAAGTTTATTTATTTTTTTATTTTGGGAGTGAGAAAGTGTGGGAAGGGCAGAGAGAGAGAATCCTAAGCAAGGTCTGCACTGTCAGCAAAAAGCCAGGGCAGGACTTGAACTCTGAAGCGTGAGACCGTGACCTGAGGGGAAATTAGGAGTCCTACGCCTAACTGAAAGAGCTGCCCAGGTGCCACATTTACTTTAATGAGGGTTTCCGTTGATGGCTAGACCACTGTGTACTCCGTGGCTGTCACATCTGTCCCTGTATGTATGCCATCAGTCTTCCACCTTCTTCATCAAGCTGGACATAGTGTGGGAAACTTAATGACAGCACTTCTGTTTTTTTCCTCTTCCTCTCTCCTTTTGTTTTTACCTCAATGTCCTCCAAACTTTCCTCCTTCAGAATTGCAGATTTCCACACGTTTATACCTGCCCCTCACGTCCCACAGGCTTCATATGAGCCAGTCAGGCCCTTCCGTTGTTCGATTTTGGCCTCAGCTGCCGCCAAAGGGCAGCATTGGGCAATACTTACAAAATCATCTTTACCCTCTGGTTGCTGGTATTTCAATTCCTTTTTCTCAATTTTCCATGACCATATAGATCATCTGTGATCATCCCAGGCTCTACTAATCTTCCTTCCCCAGGGCTCTCCTCCCTCTTATCCTTCCTCTGTCAAATGTGTATTGAAAGCTTGCCTCATATCAGCTGCCCAGGATACATCCGTGAACAAGAATTTCTAATCTTATGAGCTGATAGATTTCAATCAACGATGGTAATTTTGATAGCATTTAGTGTACTTATTTATGCAACTTAATAAATAAGTATTGTTTACTGAGTTCATAGCACATACAGAGCACCAGGTTAGAAAATAAAATAATCAAAGGAAAGTGGCAAGTGAGGGGTTAGTTTTCTCAAAGAAAATGGGCTTTGAAGTCAGAGGAGCCCAGATTCAAAACCTCTCACCAGGATCCTGCTCTTAGACTGAGATGAGTTTTCCCTGGTCTCCTCATCTGTAAAAGGGTGATCACCACCTTGTGAGAACTGGACAAGCTGTAGTCGTGGCCGAGTGGTTAAGGCAATGGACTAGAGAATTGGACATATGTGTATGTGTGTGCTTGTATGTAGTTATTTAATCTGGAATGAGACTTTGAATATAGTACCCACTGAGCAAACCAAAATATATCCTATAGCTTATCTACAAAGGGGGAATCTCAGTTTCTCCAAATTACAAACCTGTCTTTCAACTAGATATTCCTTTTAAAGTAATATGGCACTTTTTTTCTCCAATAAATTGGGATGTGATTTTTCTCAATCCAATATCCCAGGGGAGGAGTAATAAGATTTTAAGTTCAATGTACCATTGACTATTTTTGTACTGTTTTAACTGAGAACATTTTGTGTGCAATATTCGAGTTTATTTTTGAAAGTATTTATTGTGTTGTCCTTTTTACTTCATGAACAGGAATCATATGTAAAAGACAATGTTACATTTGCAATATTGATTTAAAGCTTTAAAGCTCTCTCCGAATCTTTATTACAATCCTACCCTATGAATCACTGTGTGCAGAAAAGCCTTTTTGGCATGACATATGTTTTTTAATTTTTTTAATGTTTATTTCTGAGAGAGAGAAGGAGTGGCAGATGGAAGGTCATAGAAGGAGGGAGACCCTGAATCCAAAGCAGGCTCCAGGCCTGAGCTGTCAGCATAGAGCCTGGCTCAGGGCTCAAATCCACGAACTGTGAGATCATGCCCTGAGCAGAAGTCAGATGCCCAGCTGACCAAGGCACCCAGGTGCCCCAGCACTTGCGTTTTTTCTATTGGCACAAAACAGGATGTTACCATAGCCCCTCTCATTTTTTTCAGCATGCTTCAGTATTATGTCATTTTCAGGGCTACTTCCTTCCTGTGGGTCAGTTTTACCAACCACCCAGCTGGAATCTGTATCTGTAACAGACATACCTCTGCTCCACTCATCTGTAGGCACACAAAGGTTGGTGACTGTCATCCAGTGGTGGACTGATCATGGTCCTGGGCCTTCCCCCCTTACTCTCATATGCTCCTCCTTTGACCTAGACTGGTTTCTGATCTTTGCCTCCATCAGTTGTGTGTGTGTGATTATACTCCTGACCTGGTAGACTGGTGAGGTTCTGGTACACACTTTGATTCCCATTCAAATACTGCTGCCATTGGTACTGATAGCTCTCTTCAGTTGAGTTTTCTCAGTAGTAAAACCCACGCCATTTGGGTATTCGTTCACTCAATAAATCTATACAGAGCAGCTCATTTGTGTCAAGCTTCCTGCCTTGAGATCAAATTCTCAAGCTTATTCCTTATTTCCCCAAAGAGAGACTTTAAAACCCGTTCTTCAGTCCCTTCCATCTGTACTTACGATGATGGTTTCCACCTATTATTATTCAGTCACTGACTCTGAGCCAACACTGACAATTAAGAGATGCAGCTTTAATGCTGGATTGAATCTGTGATTGGTCTTCCTGCTGTGGACCCAACATCCAGGGCACCTGGAAAGAATCCGCCACATTGCAGCTCTCTCTTCATGCCCAGCATATTAACCAACCTGTACAATAAAGTCTATAGCACAGTTTTCCCAACTAGCAATCTAGTCTCCCTCCATGGTCTTTAACTTAAGCCAGTCCACTCTGGGGAGCTTTGACTAGCCCAGCACCTACTGGTATGCCTCCACCATCAC
>NC_043706.1:72168597-72218078 GCF_006229205.1 Suricata suricatta | reverse complement strand
GCCTTGGTGTCTGCAGACAGCAGAATGGTGGCACGCCAAGCTCTGCTTGAACTATGCACTGTAGGCCACTCTAATGAGATCTCCTTTTGCCATGGTTGAGCCGAGTTGTATTTTCAAGGCCCGCCTCGGTTCAAAGTTCCAGTCCATGCACTTTTTATGCTACCACAGATGAGATGTGTTTGCTTTGGTGGCTAGCTTCTTAGAGGGAGAAATCCATTTGTCTTGGCTCAGGCAGGGATTTTGGCTGCCCCTGCCTGAGGCAAGATGTGCAGCAGGAGGTGAAGTGAGCACCGCCACAGACCCAACCCCCAGCCAGGATCGTGTTCGTGTTGGGGGAGGAATGAGTGTGCAGCTGTTGCCGGTGGTGCCGTGCACTGCTGGAAATGAGTTGGGAGCTCCTGCAGCCTGAGCGCGCACCAAGGCCTTTACTGCTGCCAACTCCCTGCCGGGATCGTGCAGAGGTGGGGGCTATTTTTTCCCTGTTGGCACCCGGGATTCAGGATTCGCGCGGCCAATGCTGGGGACGAGTTGCGCCGTGTAAATGAGGTGTGTGCTCCCACTCCCAAAACCGAGGTCAAAGTGAGCGCCCCTGACACTGCTGCTGCCGTGGCCGCTGACTCCCTGCCAAGATGGCGCAGGGCTGGAAGCTGTTCTTTCCCTTGCACCACCTGGGTTTGGGATTTGGGCTACCCAGGAGTTATCTATGGAGTGAGTTTCTCTCTCCAAGCACGGTAAGCGTTCTTTACCTCTTTTCCAGAGACGGTACTATGAGCGTGTTCAGTCTCTCTGTCTTTTCCCTTTGTCACTCAGGCTCCGCGCGCTTGCCCCGCGTTGGGCTGGGACTCCCACCTCCCCTGCCCGTTTCAGGCTGGCCCGTTTTACAATCTCTCCAGTTCGCACTCACTCACTCAGGTATCCTTGAGGTTCTCTTCTTTCTGGAGTTCGTATTTCCTCCTTCCACTCTTGCAGATGAGAGTAGTGTCTTTCTCAGTTTGGCAGACAAAGTTTACAGAGCTCCCTTCCTCTCCGCCATCTTGGCTCCTAAGCCAAACCAGGACAATTTTGAGAGTAAAATGGAGACTTATTAATAACTACACAATGGCAACAGCTATCAACGTGCACTGTTCTAGGAAAATCGTGTGACCCTAGCTACAACAAACATGATGATTTATGCCCGATATACTGATTTCATGATTCTGTCTTTTGACACTAGGAATGGCCCCTCCCCCAAAAAAACAAACACTATATTTTTAAAAAAATCTAAATATTAATTACAGCCTTCCCCTAACTTTCGTTTTTGTTAAATGTACTTTAGCATATTGATGAATGCTACCAAGTGAGTGTGTTTCACAGGTCAGCTCAGGCTGTTCTGTAGCTAATGTTATCTGCGACAAATACTAGCACCCAGTAGTGCTCAAAAATGTCTATTGAATGTAATTTGAAGTTTGTAAATTTACATTTCTTCACAAATAAATATGTGAGGAGCTCTCTATCAAGATTTAGTCAGAGTAACCATAGTAAATCATATGAGGGTACAGAGGAATTAAGGCATCTCACAATTCCAATCCTCAGAATCTTCAACACCAAAGACTTTTCTCCTACATTGTATGATTAGAACGTTGGGCTTAAAATAGGTACCCATTTATAACTAAAAACAGACATGAGATTTGGAGGTTTGGCCTGAGAAAATTGTGTCCTTATGTAGAGATAGTTCATCTATCCTCTTTTGTGAGGGTTAGAGCATGACTATATTAATGCAAAATTACCCATGAATATCTTTTGCAAATTTTACCACAGAAAAACATCTTTGCCAACTAATGAGCATCTCCTTCCCTTAAATAACATACCTGCTTATCAAACAATATGTAATATGGAGCTAAGTTAGAGAGAAAGCATTATGTTTTCTCATTGCATGAGACTATCCCTCTTTTTAAAATTTTTTTAATGTTTATTTTTTTGAGACAGAGAGAGACAGAGTGTGAGCAGGGGAGAGGCAGAGAGAGAGGGAGACACAGAATCTGAAGCAGACTCCAGGCTCTGAGCTGTCAACACAGAGCCCAACACAGGGTTCAAACCACAAACTGCGAGATCATGACCGAAGTCAGACGCTTAACCGACTAAGCCATCTAGGTGTCCCAAGGCTATCCCTCTTTAGAAAAGGGTTTTTTTTAAGTATCTCTTTTTTAAATTTGTTTATGTTTATTTATTATTGAGATAGAGAGAAACAGAGCATGAGTAGGGGAGGGGCAGGGGCAGTAGGGGAGTAAGGGAAGGGCAGAGAGAGAGACACACAGAATCCAAAGACAGGCTCCAGGCTCTGAGCTGTCAGCACAGAGCCCAATGCGGGACTTGAACCCACAAACCGTGAAGTCATGACCTGAGCTGAAGTTAGACACTTAACCAACTGAGCCACCCAGGTACCCCTAGAAAAGGTTTTTTGTTTGTTTGTTTGTTTGTTTTTTACAGAAACCATGTTGTATATGAAAAAAAAAAAGAGTAAAAAACAAAACAAAACCAAAAACACATTGCCCATAGCCTAATATAATCACATCAGGTTTGTACTTCATTTGAAAAATCTTCAATTTTTCTCTTTATGATGGTATTCTGTTGTCTCGCAAACACTAGTAAGTGAAGTTCCCTTATGCACTCTCCCCTGAGTTCCTGGGATATGTTGATGTTCTGTTCTGAGACACAGGTGCTTATTGAGCATTTCACAGAAGAAGCTGGTATATTTAAAGCAAAATCATTTGTCAGATCATGTCATATCTAGTGTCTTTGCTGGGGAAGAAATGAGAAATAGCAGTAAATTCATTAAGCCCACAGTCCCCTAAAACTTCCAAATGTATGCATTTTAAAGACACTTATATTGAAGATAGGCCATTCAAGCCCACTTACCGGGAGGAGTCAGATGTCCTGCCCATGGGCATCAGTTTTTCTCTTTAATGAAATGTCATGGTAGATAGCAGAGGATTTCAGAGCCTTCAAATTTTAGTGTCATTATTATTAGAGAGATTAGATAAGATATTTCTCAGCAAATATATCTGGACAGTATGCATAGTGGTAAGCATCCCGGCCCTGGAAAATGACTGCCTATGTTTAAGTCACAGATCAGCTGCTGAAGATATACAATCCTGAACAAGTTCCTTAACTTTGGGTATCAGTTTCCTTCTCTGTAAAGGCAGTAATAATATTGTACATACTTCAGAAGATTACTGAAAGAATTAAATGAACTAATAGCTCTATGGTGCAGAAGTACCCAGAACAGTAAATGTTTAATAAATATTGGGCATTATTAATATTGGACATACTTAACAGAGAGGCCAACCATTGGCATGTATACGGCCACAGCCAGTGATAAGAACAAACTCTTCTGCAGAACACAGAGACAGGCTCTGAATCGTTCTGACAGAGTCCTGAACACTATGCTTCATCCAGCCACTTCCACTTGATGCAGATGAAACCTACATCTCAAAGCATGGACAGCTAGAAACAGGGCTCCCTTGAGAGCACACCCTAAAAATGCATTAGAAAAGCAGTCTTCACAGGCGTTTGTGGTGGATTTCATGTTGTGGGAGGTGATTGCCTGACAGACAGAGATGATAGGCTCCGTGTGGCAGGCTGTGACGTGCAGAACTCCTTTTCAGTGGGAGATCCTCGTGCATACATTTCAACTTTGACAATGATCATGTAAAATGCCTCCTCCGAATAAGACAGCAACTGATCTTCTGCAGAGGTTTTGTCTGTAAAGTGATCCTCTGTACTTTACATCTTCCATCTCACTTCCTTACACAGGCTTATTTTAAATCAGATGTGAAAAAACCAGGCACCAGGCTTCAGACCCAGAGACTTAAACAAGTCAAGACAGGACTCATGAGACTTAGGCACTACTAGTAAGATCTGAGAAGTGCAGATGGGTAGAATATATTCTACTCTTAGCATTTACTTTGTATCCATAATAGGGCTATACATGAGTGATGGAAAGAACCATAATTTTTTTAAAGGAGAATAAAATGTTAATAGGTGAGAAAGATATATAGGCAAATAATTATAATAAATAATAATAATAATAGGATAGATTTGGTTTTACACTAATTTTCAAATAGATACAAGCACAAAGAGAAAAAGAGTAAGTGCACTTCTCAGAATTATGTAAGTGGTTGAGTCTAGAACTAAGTGTCTCTGCCTTCTAGTCCACCGTCCTTGATTCAGTAGCACCTAATAATAACTTGATACCTTAGATTTACATTTACACTATCTTATGATGCAAACACAAATCACTCTCACATAAGTGATCTCACTTTTCAAAAACAATCATGGTTTTTCCTGGTTTGGATTGCTGGGTTGAGAGTATCTGCACACACTCACCGTCACTGATAAGGAGGAGCAGTAGGATAATCAAGAGAGTGTGGAAGGAGAAATTATACGTTTTAGGAATGGCCAATTGACATACAATTTTAACCACCTAATAGTTTTTCAAGTATTTATATGTCTGATGTAAATCTTTGTACCTAAGTGTGAAGAAATGAACAAATGCTCAGGGAAGGGCCTGATAGTTCACTGGTCGGGGATGGTGACTCAGGACAAGAGTGTCAGAAGGTTCACCTTTAGGACTGAATTTTGGGGATGTGATAACACACTTTCAAAATGCCAATATTAACTTAAATAGAAGCAAGGAATAATTAGTGGGGGGGAAATCAATACACTGCTTGCCTGTGCTTGCTACTCTGTAGTGAGTATTGTTCTAAAATCAAAGTTCTTTCTATAGAGTTGTCAGGGGGAAGTTACAATTAGAATAGATGTTTGAGGACTGAGCAAGAGAAAGAAACGTCACGCAAGAAATGTCACACAGGAAGATTCAAAATATTTGAATAAAGTTCAAGGTAGGGAGCCTTCAGCCTTGCTTTTCCATAAGAAATCAAAATAATTTAACCGAAGTTCTTGAATCCACTTTAACACAACGTGGGAAGTAAATCAATGAATTGAGTGATGTGAAAGCAACAATCAAACACATTCTTTCTTTAACATGAAGGAAAGGACACACTCAAATGAAAGGAATAATTTATTATTTGCTGGTCTCTGGTGAAGATGAATTCGATCTGAGAAAAATGATTTATGCACTGATAAAAATATTGTTTCTCTTCTCTGAGACCACAAACAACTATAGTTTTGTTTGCGCTTCCTCTTATAGCACTAACAGTTTTGACATGGTATGTATCACATACTAAATGGAACATAATGTACCAAATATACCCATCACTTAAAACAGACAAATACTGCCTTCACATTGTGGTTTGGGAGAAACCACAAAACAGCATGCCATTAAATATTCAGCATATGTCCTCACTTCTCTTTGTCAGGAACTGAGTACTCTATTGGGGTAGACTCAAAGTGCAAAGTTGGTGTGTTTTCCCTACTAACACACCTGTGCTCTAAATAGAGTTGGCTTCTATTTAAGGAGAGACAAACTGAAGTCATATCCTGCTATAAATTCTTTGTTCCTTCGAGTTGTGTTACAGCACATCGCTACTGCAAGCCAACAATACCAATTCCAGGAAGGTTTGAATTGATGCATTAACTCTGGTGCAATTAGTAATTCACATTGCTCAAAAATTTTATTTGCTAAAAGCTAAGTCTGCAGGCATTCTCCCATCTCTTTTTTTTTTTAAGCCCAGCACTTTTATTCTGTGAACTCAGAACTCTTTATTTATGGAGTCAGAGAACTGAATTCTAGTTCCAGATTTGCTGCTAACTAGCTATGACACACTGGTCAGGTCACTAAGGTCATTGTCAGCTTCCTAACCTGTAAAGTGAGGTGTTTTTGTAAGATGGTTTCTAAGATCTTTCCTCCTTCCAAATTCCTGCTCCATTCATGGAATTGTAATAGAACACATCCTCTCAGCCTTTCTATGACTGCTTGAATACTAATCAAATATTGATAAGTTGGAGATATTTGCAGGTCTTGTAGAACATGTAAATCAGCAAGTAAATCACGATTTAGGTCTGGATCAAAAATATTGAGGCTTCTATCAGTTTCAGGGGAAAATAAATTTTGGCTAGACTCAAAGAGTACAATAATGCTAAAGCATTAAGTCATGATTTGATTTGTTGAGTAGTTGAATTCCATCTGGTTCCGTGAAGGGTTTCTAGTTAAGAGTCTCTAAAGGACAATTTTCTTGTCCTTAAAATCAGCAGAACTATTGTGCATATGGGAAAATTGCTTGTGTAAAATTTCTCAACAATTTCTCCAAAGTCCTTCTGGTAGAGCTACCGGAGGAATAGACAGTGTTGGGGATCAGGGCCTTAAGGATGGAGCAAGAAAGAGGAGCTGGAGATGGTGACAGCGCCATTTCTTTGTGCTTATTGAATACAGGTCTCTAGTCATTTTTTTTTCAAGTAATAAACTTTTTAGAGCAGTTTTAGGTTGACAGAAAAACTGAGTGAAAAGTACAAAAATTTTTCATCTCCCTCCTGCCCCCATGTATACACACACAGCCTCTCCAACTGCAAACATCCCACACAAGAGTAGTACATTTGTTACACCTGATGAACGTACGTTGACACATTATCATTACCCAGAGTCCACAGTTTACGTGAGAGTTTATTCTAGATACTGTACAGTTTATGGGTTTTGATAAATGTGTAATGAAACACACCCATCATTGCAGTATCACACAGAATAGTGTTGCTGCTCTGAAAATCCCGCATGCTCTATTCATCCTTCCCTCCCCACTAACCCTCGGCAACCACGGATGTTTTTACTGTCTCCATAGTGTTGCCTTTGCCAGAATGTCATAAAGTTGAAACCAGAAATCATATAGACTTTTCAGATTGGTTCCTTCATTTAGTATACGCACTTAAGTTTACTCCATCTTTCCATGGCCTGATAGCTCATTTCTTCTTAGAGCTGAATACTTTTCCATTGTCTGCATGTACCCCAGTTTACTTATTTGCTCACCTATTGACGGACATGTTGGTTGCTTCCAAATTTTGATGATTATGAATAAAGCTGCATGTGCAGATTTTTGTGTAAATATAAGATTTAAATTCATTTGGGTAAATACCAAGGAGTGTGCCTGCTGGATTTTATGGTAACAGTATGCTCAGTCTTGTAAGAAACTGTCAGACTGTTTTCCAAAGCGACTGCACCATTTCACAATCTTCCCAGCAGTGAACAAGAGTTCCTGTTGCTCAACATTCTCCTTAACATTTATGTTGTCAGTATTTTGGATTTTGGTCATTGTGATATATGTGTAGAGGTATCTTGTTTTAATTTATAACTTTCTAATGACATAGGACATTGAATATTTTTTCATATGCTTACTTATCATCTCTATATTTTCTTTGGTGAGGTGCTTGTTCAAGTCTTTTTTTTAATTTTTTTAATGTTTTATTTATGTTTGATACAGAGAGAAACAGAGCATGAAAGGGAGAGGGGCAGAGAGGGGGAGACACAGAACTGGAAGCACGCTCCAGGCTCTGAGCTAGCCGTCAGCAAGAGCCCGACGTGGGGCTCGAACCCAGAAACGTGAGATCTGACCTGAACCAAAGTCGGAGGCTTAACCGACTAAGCCACCCAGGTGCCCCTAAGTCTTTTTTAATCATTTTTTTGGTCAGATTGGTCATCTTTATATCATTGGGCTTTATGACCTTTTGTATATTTTGATCCTTTTTTTAAAGTAGTCTCCCACCCCAACATGATGTTTGAACTCACAACCCAGAGATCAAGAGTCACGTGCTCTACTGACTGAGCCAGCCAGGCACTTCCACTTTCTTGTATATTTTGGATAACAGTTCTTTATCAAATGTTTCTTTTGCAAATATTTTATCCCAGTGTATGGACTGTCTTCCTATCCTCTGGACATTGTTTCTCACAGAAGCTTTTAATTATAATGAATTCCAGCTTATTAATTATTTCTTCCATGGGTTGTGCCATTGGTATTGTATATGAAAAGATGACCATACTCAAGGTCATCTAGGTTTTCTCCTAGTTATTTTCTAGGAGTTTTATATGTCTTGTATTTTACATTTAGATTTATGATCTATATTAAAGTGTGTGTGTGTGTGTGTGTGTGTGTGTGAGAGAGAGAGAGAGAGAGAGAGAGAGAGAGAGAGAGAGAGGGAGGTAAAGTTCATGTCGTTGTTCATTTTTCTTGCTCATTTTTTTAAACATGTGATGTCCAGTTTTTCCAGCACCATTTGTTGAAAAGACCATTTTTGCTCGATTTTATCACCTTTACTCCTTTGTCAACAGTTAGGTGGCTCAATTTACATGGGCCTACTTCTGGGCTCTGTCTTCTGTTCCATGACTCTATTTGCCTTATTATTATTATTTTCTTTTTGCCAATACCACAATGTCTTGATTACTGTACTTTATAGTAAATCTTAAAGTCAGGTAGTGTTAGTCCTTCAATTTTGCTCTTTTTCAATATTGAGTTTGAGTTTTCAATATTGACTCTTCTGGGTCTTTTGCCTCTTCTACAAATGTTAGAATCACTTTGTTCATAATCACAAAATGACTTATTGGGATTTTGATTGGGATTGAATGTGTAGATCAAGTTGAGAAGAACTGATGTACAGACAATACTGAGATTTGCTATCTATGAATGTGAAATACCTCTTCATTTATTTAGTTCTTCTTTAATATCTTTTATCAGAGTTTTATAGTTTTCATAGTATAGATCTTACACCTATTTTGTTAGATTTATACCTATGTATTTTATTTCAGGGTGCTAATGTAAATAGTAACGTTTTTCATTTTAAATTCCATCTGCTCATTGCTGGTATATAGGAAACTGATTGACTTCTGTACATTAACATTGTGTCCTGCAATCTTGCTATTATCACTCATTAGTTCTAGGAATATTTTGTCAAATCTTTCCTATTTTTACATAGATGATCATGTCATGTGCAAACAAAGCCAATTTTATTTCTTCTCTGCTCTGTATATCTTTTTATCCCTTTTTTTCTTGCTTTAATGTATTAGCTATGACTTCCAATAAGATGTTGAAAAGCAATAGTGAGAACAGACATCCTTACTTTGTTCCTGATGTTAGCAGGAAATCTTTATATTGTCTCACCATTAAGTAAGATGTTAGCTTCAGTGTTGTGCGTAGGGGTTGTGGTTGTAGATTTTCTTTATGAACTTGAGAAAATTCTCTGTTCTTATTTACTGAGAATTTTTACCATGAATTTGTGTTGGATTTTGTCAAATGTTTTTCCACATCTATTCATATGATCATATGATTTTTCTTCTTAGCCTTTTAATGTGGTTGATTACATTAACTGAATTTTGAATGTTAAACCAGTCTTACATACTTGAGGTAAATCCCACTTGGTTGTGGTTTGTAATATATATATATATAAAATTATTGGATCTGATTTGCTAATATTTTGTTGAAATTTTCTGCATCTATGTTTGTGAAGAATATTGGACTGCAGTTTTCCTGTAGTGTCTTCGTTTAATTTTGGCATTAGGGTAATGCTGGCCTCCTAGAATGAATTAGGAAGTATCATCTCATTTTATCTGCTGGAAAAGATTATAGAATATTGGTATAATTTCTTTCTTAAATGATTGGTAGAATTCATCTGTGAACCGATCTGGGCATGGTGCTTCCTGTTTTGGAAGGTTCTTAATTATTGATCCAATTTCTTTAATAGTTATAGCCTATTAAGATAATCTATCTCATGGCACCTGGGTGGCTCAATCAATTAAGTGTCCAGCTTCAGCTAAGGTCATAATCTCATGGTCTGTGAGTTCAAGTCTGCATCAGGCTCTCTGCTCTCAGCACAGAGCCTGCTTCAAATTCTGTCTCCCTCTCTCTCTGCCCCTCCCCTGTTTACATACACTCTCTCAAAAATAAAAACAAACATTAAAAAATATTTTTAAAGATAATCTACCTCTTCTTGTGTGAGTTATGACATATTACGTCTTTTAAGAAATTGGTTCATTTCATCTAGGTTATCAAATTTGTGGACATAGAGTTGTTCATAATATTCTTTTATTATCTTTTTAATATTCATGAGATTTATAGTAATATCCCCTCTTTCTAGGCAGTTTTTAATTTTTAAATGTTTTTATTCATTTTTGAGAGAGAGAGAAAGTATGAGCAGGAAAAGGGCAGAGAGAGAGAGGGACAGAGGATCCGAATCTGGCTCTGTGCTGGCAGCAGCAAGCCTGGTGTGGGGCTCGAACTCACAAACTGCAAGACCATGACCTGAGTTCATCTCGGATGCTCAGCCAACTGAGCCACCCAGACACCCCTCTAGTCAGTATTTGAATGAGTGAGTAGAACATTTCTGACAGCTTTCAAAACAACTCAATTAATTGCTTTTCATTTTTATATAACCTACAGCTGATTAACACTAAGAAATTAATGGCATTTGATAAAGAAGTCAGTTCTTCACTTACACTCTCTTTAAGCAAGAATAGTATATATAATTTGGTTTGTGTACATTGGCCATAGACTACCTAATAAGGAAGACTATAGCTAAAATTCTGTAGAAAAGAAAAGAAAAAATTATAAAATTAAAAATTTTAATTCCAGTTTAGATAACATACAGTGTTAAATCAGTTTCAGGTGTACAATATAGTGATTCAAGAAATCCATATATTTTTCAGTGCTCATCAAGATAAATATACTCTTAATTCCCTTCACCTATTTAATCCATTCCCCCCCTACCCTCCCTCTAGTAACCAAGCTTTTTCTCTATAGTTAAGAGTCTGGGGTCTTTTTGGTCTGTCTCTTTCTTTCTCCACCTTTGTTCATTTGTTCTGTTTCTGAAATTCTACTTATGAATGAAATCATATGGTATTTATCTTCCTCTGACTTATTTCACTTGGCATTATACTCTCTAGATCCATCCATGTTGTTGCAAATGGCAAGATTTCATTCTTTTTTATGGCTGAATAATATCCCATTGTATATACATACCACATCTTTATCCATTTATCTACCAATGGACACTTGGGCTGCTTCTATAGTTTGGCTATTGTAAATAATGCTGGATTAAATATAGGGGTGCATGTATCCCTTTGATTTCACAGTTTTATATTCTTTGGATAAATACCCAGTAGTGTGATTACTGGATCATAGGGCAGTTCTATTTGTATTTTTTGAGAAGACTCCATACTTTTTTCCACATTGACTGCACTGGTTTGCATTCCTACCAACAGTGCATGAGAGTTCCTTTTTCTTCATGTTCTCACTAATACCTATTGTTTAAAATAAACTATATTTAGGGGTGTCTAAGGTCATGATCTTGCAGTTTGTGAGTTGGAGCCCCGCGTCAGGCTCAGAGTCTGGAGCCTGATTCAGATTCTGTGTCTTCTCCTCTCTCTGTGCCTTTCCTGCTCATGCTCTGTCTCTCTCTGTCTCTTAATAATAAATAAACATTTTTAAAAACTTTTAAATAAACTATGATTAAAGACTATTAAATTCCCAGACCTAAGGATTCATATATCTGATAAGGAGTAAATATCCAAAATATATAAAGCACTGATACAACTCAATAGCAAAACAAACAAACAAACAAACAGGCAAAAAATCTGATTAACAAATGGGCATAGAAACTGAGCAGGCATTTTTTCTGAAAACAAAAACCAAAACAAAAAAATAACCAATAGGTACATGAAAAGATGTTCAACATCACTAATCATCAAAGATATGCAAATCAAAGCAACAATGAGATATCAACTCACCCTGATAGAATGGCTATCCTCAAAAAAGCAAGAGATAACAAGAGTTGGTGAAGGTGTGGAGAAAGGGAACACTTGTGCACTGTCGGTGGGAATATAAATTGGTGCCGCCACTGAGGAAAACAGTATGAAGTTTCCTCAAAAAATTTAAATAGAACTACTTTATGACTCAGCTATTCTACTTCTGGGTATATACATTCAAAGGAAGTGAAAACAAGATATCAGAGAGGTATCTGCATTCCCATTTTATTGCAGTGGCTATAATAACCAAGATATGGAAACAACCTAAGTTTCTCTGAATGGATGAATGACTTCTATTATTGATTACTAGTAATAGTAAAATATGATTGATATTAATAACAAAATATTGTCAAGTCATTAGAAACAAGGAAATTCTTCCATTTGCAATAACATGGATAGAACTTGAGGGCATTATGGTAAGTGAAATCATCTAACAAAAGAAAGACAGTACTGTATGATTTCACTGTGGGAATCTAAAACAAAAGAAAGTCAAACTCAGAAACAAAGAATAGAAGAGTGGTTGTCAGGAGCTGGGGAGTGGGAGGAGAAATGGAGAGTTTGGTAAAATGGTACCAACTTTCAGCTATAAGATCAATAAGGTCTGAGTATCTACTGTAATGTATGATGGCTATAGTTGATAATACTGTATTATATAACTGAAATTTGCTAAGAGTAGAACTTAAATCTTCTTCTCCAATCCCCCCCCCAAATAACCCTAAAGATAAATATGTGAAGTGATGGTTGTGTAACTAACTAGATGGTGGGGATCCTTTTACTTTAAATATCCTACAATTTTATTCGTCAATTATGCTTCAATAAAGCTGAAAACAGTATATGGAATTCCCCAAAGACTCCTTAGATTTTTACACAGCACACCTTATCATTCTAGTAAGGAATTGTTTGCTTTTTACAAAGAAAGACTCCAAGGGGCACCTGGTTGGCTCCGTTGGTTGAGCATCCAACTCTTGATTTGGCTCAGGTCATGATCCCAGGACCATGGGATGGAGTCCTGCATTAGGCTCTGTGCTGACAGCGGGGAGCCTGCTGGAGATTCTCTCTCCCTCCCCCACTCAGGCTTGCTCTCTCTTTCTTTCTCTTTCTCTCTCTGTCAAAATAAATAAAATGTTATAACAACTAAGAAAGAATTCAAGAATTAAACATGAGTCTTCCTCTCATTTAACAGTCAAAAGCCTTACTTGGAAATTTTGGTCCTTTCCAGACAATAGGCTTTGGGGATTTTTTTTTCCTCAAGATAATCTTTCCATGACATACGTCACGCAGCTTATAAATTTCTGCCAACATCTAATACTTTATCATAAGTTTTTAATTCTTTCCTAAAAATTTATTAAAATATCTGTTGCTCCCAACTACAAGCAAATCATTACTTTCCTCTCTCAGTTTATTGGAGTCTCACATAATTATGTTAATTCTTATTTACCAAGTAGTATCTGAAAATATTTTGGGAGTCTTTGCAAGACAATCTTTCAAGATATTCCTTTTGAGAAATGTATAAAGAGCTCTCTCTGTTTCTTAGCATTCCAAGTCATAATGTCAATTTTGCAACAATGACATAGTTGTTCAGATACAGAATTAGAAACAAAATATTATTCTTTCATTTATTATTTTACAACTTTTCTCTGAAAGTATTAATATTTTATATTTGCATATCTTAAAAACATTTAGTAATCAACTTGCTAAAGCCAAAAATATTTCTTGACACCATTCACTTTTGCTATTGAAGTTTGGCTTTTATGAATTACATCTGAAGTTCAATAGAGTGTTTTTTTAAGTTTATTTATTCTAAGAGAGAGAGAGAGTGAAGGGGAGGGACAGAGAGGTAGGAAGAGAATTCCAAGCAGGCTCTGTCCCGTCAGCACAGAGCCAGAAGCTGGGCTCCATCTCTCGACCTGTGAGATTGTTACCCGAGCTGTGTTCAAGGGTCTGATGCTTAACTGACTGAACAACCCAGGTGCCTCTCAATAGAGTATTTAACATGTTTTACTTCCTTAATTAATTTCTGCATCTTGTCCTCAGGGATTTACAATGTTTCCTCAGACCTCTGTTCATTTGCACATTACTCACAGTACATAACTGCCACAGAGCAGAGAGCAGGGTGAGCCCAAAGGAGGTAAAAGACAATGTGATCCAGCCCCCAGGGTCTGGGACTATTGGAAAAAAGAAGAGTTGCCTTGTTCCTTTCTGGCATGAACTCCATGCTGACACAAGCAGAGGCACTTAGAGAAGATGGAAGCTGATGGTCTAAAACAAACTTTTTTAAAACTTGCTTTTTTTCCTTCTTATAATTCCGGTCACCAGCTCTAACATGTGAGTGTTTTTCCCATACCACCAAGTAATTCTCTGACATCACATGGGTATTCAACAATTCAAACCGATTCTGGCACAACCTACCTGGAGGTAGCATCAAATCCCAAGGTTAAGTTCTACAAGACAGTCTCACTCCCTACCTCCTTCCACCACTACAAATGCCAAACGCAAACCCAGGTTGTTACCTGTGCTTCCGACCTTGACAGCTATAGATCAAAGGTTCCAGCAACCCCCTCCTTGGGTTTGATTAATTTGCTAGAGTGGCTCACAGAACTCAGAGAAACATTTTACTTACTAGAATGCCAGTTTATTGTAAAAGGCTATAACCCAGGTATAGCCAGACAGAAGAGGTGCATAAGACAAGGCGTGTGGAAGGGGCACAAGGCTTCCAGCCACTCTCCTGACATCCCCTTATGTTCCTCAACATGGAAGCTTTCTGAACCCCACCCTTTTGGGGTTTTATGAAGGCTTCATTACATAGGCATGATTGGCCATTGTGGTTGATCAACCATTGGTAGTTGATTTACCTGTGCACTCCTCTAATCATGTGGCTGGTTCTCCACCACCCTTAGATGAGGTCCAAAATCACCTTGTGAACATAACAAAAAACACCTTTGTCACTCTCCTCTCTTAAGAATTTCCAACTGTTTTAGGAGCTCTGTGTCAGAAACAGGATGGAGGAAGATCAACTATATATTTCTTATTATAAATCACAATGTCACGTCTCCTCTCCTCCCCTCCCCTCTGCTCTCCTCTCCTTTCTCCATTTCAGTTTAGACCCTTACTTATAATGAATAGAATTCATTCAGATTCGTTCCCATAAAGATTTAACATTATTATATGGAGAATCCACCCCTTGTTGGGACCACAGAAGTCTCTGTCTCTGTCTCTCATTCTCTCTCTCTCTCGTCATATGATTTCTCTTGTGACATCTGTTTTTCTTTGTGCATCTGTTCTATTTGCATCTATTAACTGACTTCTCATTACTGTAATTTCTGTTTCCACCACATCTGTGTCTTGAATCTACATCACTCCTTCAGTTTGCTTTCCTTTCCTAATTCACCCCACTTCTCATTCCCCAACCCCAAGAAATGAATCTGATTGGCTCAGCTCATCTTTTCAAGCCATACTATTGATGGTCTTAATCCACTGGGGCTAGGGAATAGGATCACATCGTGCAGAAGGGGCTATGAGCCAGGTGGGCAATGGTCAACACTCTAGCATAGTCTTCTAGCTTTCTCTTTGTTTCTCTATTTTTTCAAATAGTTACTGAGTACCCACTATGTGGTCATTACTGTTATAGGCAACAGAGTTTTAAAGAGTTAGTCTCTGCTTTCAAGAAGCTAATTTTCCACAAGAAGGGAAAAGCAAGCTAGCAACAGCTATCAGGTGTTATCATAATGACTACAATAAATGGTGTTAAAGAAGCACCCAGGAAAGGCACCTCAATAATGATGATGCCAGAGAGGTTCCTCGGGTAAGTTGATGCTTGAACTAAGTGTAAAACATTAAGTAGAAGTCACCCAGGTGATGGGAGTGGGAAGTTGGTGAAAGAGAAAAACACAAGAGATTCCTGGCAGAGGAAGCCCTTTATGCAAAGGCACAGTGGTCAGTGACACACTGTAAACTCCTGGGGCTGCAAAACGCTTGGTCTGAGTGCCTCGCAAGAGATAGACTGAAGAGGTAGTCAGGGTAGATCATGAAGTGTCATGTGGGAGTTTGGAAGACAATGAAACCACTGAAGAATCTTTAATAAGGCAGTAATACAATCGGATTTTTATTTTCTAAAGATGTCTTTAGTAGCAATATTGGCAGTGACTTGACCAGGTACTACTAGACACTGGGAAATAAGTTAGAAGTTCACTCTAGGTAGGTCAACTTCAAGGTAAGAAATGTGAGGGCCAGAATTAAGGCACACCACTGGGGTGGAGAAGGAATGGACCTGAGAATCCTTAAGAAAGTGGAATTAATATATACACACAAAGGACCTAAAAGGAAAAGGAGGCAAAAGTCTGACAGCTTTATCTCCTTAAATATTGTCCAAATCCTCCTCCTAAAATAGGTCCTAGTGGAACCCCTAGGTTTTTTTCCCCTATGTCTTACCACTGGTGTGCGTAGTGGGTGAGAAGATGTGGGGAGGGAATTATGCATCCTCTTAACCATCTAGGGAGAATGAGTTTAACAACTCTTTTTTTTTTTAATGTTTTACTTACTTTTGATACAGAGAGAGACAGAGCATGAGAGGGGGAGGGGCAGAGAGAGAAGGAGACACAGAACCTGAAGCAGGCTCCAGGCTCTGAGCTGTCAGCACAGAGCCTGACGTGGGGCTCGAACCCACTAATGTGAGATCTGACCTGAGCCAAAGTCGGAGGCTTAACCGACTGAGCCACCCAGGCGCCCCGAGTTTAACAACTCTTCAACCGCCTTTTGCAAAACCTTATTTACTTTCATCCCTTAAATTCCTTTCCCATCAGACCTCTCTGCCTCCTAGCCCATCCCTCCATGCTTGATTTTCTTTCCTGGCTGCTCTGCTCTCCATCCTTCTTCGATTGACATTGGCCAGAAATTTCTCACTCATCTATTTAATCAACACTTACTAATTTCCTCTTATAGCCAGAGAGGAGAGAGTGAACAAAGGGAAACCCTTCCATGAT
This sequence comes from Suricata suricatta, assembly GCF_006229205.1. Taxonomy (NCBI): domain Eukaryota; kingdom Metazoa; phylum Chordata; class Mammalia; order Carnivora; family Herpestidae; genus Suricata; species Suricata suricatta. The sequence continues at coordinate 72,201,383 of NC_043706.1, read as the reverse complement.
ACCACACACAATCACTTATTATAACTTCAAGAGAGAAGATCAGGCTGGGAGTACATGAATGCACCAGGATTAGTAATAAATGAACCACTCAGCAAGGTTTTAATGACCTCACAAAGCAAGGCTTTACTGGACTTTACTCTGTAGGAATGAGAAGAAAGTTGACATAGATCTCCAGATTTTACTATCTATGGTCAATAGCAAGGGTAAGGACCAATATAATTTGGAACTGCTGCCTTTGGAGGACCCTCTGGCCTATCTCACATTCATGATCTCTTAGATTTGCTTTCACTTTCTGGTATGTAAGCGATAAATAAAATTACTGTTTAGGGACGAAAGAGGTATAACTTCCTCTGGGTCACTAGCAGGTACCAGCCCCCACCCCACCCCCACTTTAGAAAAATTCTTCCAGCATAGTTTGAACTTAGCCATAATTACTCCTTGCTTATAGATTCCTTGTCTCCAGCATGATGGCAAGGGACAAGGAGAAAGAGTGGAGATAGAGGGAGAATTAGGAAAGAATCCTTGTCTTGAGTTTTATACTAGAAGGGTCACATTGGGATCAAGCAATTTCCCTCTATTTCATAAGGTGCTTCATCTAAAAAGTCTGGGGAAAGTTTTCTGGTTCACTTCTGGAAAGGAAGTGAAGCTGTGTGTGAATTCAGGTCAACCAATGAGGAAGGCACGAGAAGAACAATAGTGGAGCACACTAGCATTGCTTCACAGTGACTGGCAAGCAGGGCAGGGCAAGGTAGCAGCGCAGTTAATGGTCTGATGAAACAATTCAAGGTTCCCCTGAAGTGCACTTGTGAACAATTCAACATGGCTGCTAAGAGCTGGGAAACACTAATATCTAACAGAAGAATTCCAGAGGGAACAGGGCCAGGGTTTTTCTGTTTGGGCTGTAGCAAGGCAAAGGCGACAAAGAAGGCAAAGCTGTAAATCCTGCCCTAGAGGTCCAGACTGACATGAGATTAGACATGGAATTCTCACAGCCAACCACGGTGGACTCCTCGAGAAGCTTGGTAAACAATCTCTGTCTTGGCTTCTGTGTTAGAGCAATATAAGGTGACCAGATAGCCATGGAAGGAAGGAAGGAAGGAAGGAAGGAAGGAAGGAAGGAAGGAAGGAAGGAAGGAAGGAAGGAAGGAAGGGAAAGAAAGAAAGAGAAAGAAAGAAAGAAAGAAAGAAAGAAAGAAAGAAAGAAAGAAGGAAAGAGAGAGAGAGAGAGAGAGAGAGAGAGAGAGAGAGAGAGAGAGAGAGGAAGGAAGGAAGGAAGGGAACGGAAGAAAGGGAAAAAAAGGAAAGTAGAGAAAAGAAAAAGCTTTTTGCAGTTTCACTCAGTTTACCTTCTACCCCTAACCCCCCTTGAACCATGATTCCTTCAACTCTCCTACGTCCTACTTCCCCAGGGGCTCATTCACCTATGCAGAATACACAAACAGTTGACTACATGTAAAGCAAATGGGTTACAGCTACATGAATTTGTAGCAATACATTCCTTTTGATAGAAGTTGACTTACGTGATGCCATTTTACTGTAATTTCAGAGGCCCTCTCTTAACTTGCTTTTGCTTTCATTTTCCTTGCACACCAGAAATGTTCCTTTCAGTTTCCTTGGTTCATAAGAAAGTGAAATTGCTTCTCTCTGAGCTTACAGATTCACCTGTTTCCAGGTCATGTTCACTTACTTGCTTGAGTCCACTTGAACTGTAACTTAATTTGCCTATAAAATTATCCCCAAGTACACATCCCTGGCTTAGAAACTCAAAGTTACCCATGCTACAACCACTTCTTCCTATTTTAATGCCTTCTCCAAAAGCTACCAAGTTCTCTTCCAATTTTTCGAATGATTTTTTTTCACCATTTAGGGTCCCCTCAGTGCCAGGTACCCCGCCCAAGACCTCCATCTGGTTTGCACTTTCCCCTCAATAACACATGAAACATCATGTTAGTGCTTCTTCAGACTGCCTATTTGAGTTGTTTTACTGTCTAGTCTTTCTTTTATTTTGCTGGGACACAAGGGTGTATTTTACATTATGTAGTTAAACTGTTTTGGCATGATGGACAGGAGGTAGGGAGGTCCAAGGAGCTGAAATGTAATAGAGAAGGTCATAGCTGTCAGAGATGGTGAGGGAAGAAGGGAGAGAGAGAGAGAGACAGAGACAGAGAGAGAGATTCTGTGTAGAAAATTCCCCACATGCTGCAGTAGTTAATACTTTCCAAGTCACTTAATATAGTGCTAAGTTAATGGAGGCATTCATGGTTTCCCTTCTTCCTATAACAGATAGTGATGATATTTGTTACAAACCTGGACGATTTGTCTGTTTATTCTCTACTTCTCCCCTAAACCAGACTACAATGTGAAGCAAAACTCTCACAGTTCAACAGAGCCATGCCATTTCATTTGTTTACTTACACTGCTTATTTTTATCAACACCCAGAGGCCTATTAGGGAAGGCACATTTTTAGAAATCTAACAAATAAGCAAATGCATCCTTAGATCACAGACACAGTGCTCCTATTTTGTTTTGTACAAAATGGAAAGCACTTACCACACATTATTTTTCCCCACTCTCATCCATTTAAATGTGTTTTATGGAGAAATGACATGTGATTACTAGTTTTTAAAACCATGACTAGAATTTCCTTATGGGGCATTAATGTGAATATCCTCTGAAAATCTTCTGTAATGATATTCAATTTTTCCTTTGTGCCTTTAAATGGCTTTATAATTGAGCAAATAAGCAAAAAACACTTAAAGAGGCATGGGCACACTAGGGAGTAATGGGAAGGCTATGCCACTAACTCAGCAGGAGTTTGATTTGGGAAACCACCCAGATGGCATCACTGGTTAATTCTTTCCAATGTTTAAGAAAGAAATAACACCAATCTTACACAAGCTCTTGGAGAGTATAGAGAAATAAGAAATGTTTCCCAACTTGTTTATGATGCCATAACCCAGACAACAAAATCTGGCAAGGACATTATAGGACAGTAAATTATAGCCCAATCTATCTCATGAACATAGAGGCAAAAAATCTTTTTTTTTGTATTGATTTTTAATTTATTTGAGAGAGAGAGAATGAATGAGCAGGGGAGGAGCAGAGAGAGGGAGACACAGAATCCGAAGCAGGCTCTAGGCTCCTCACTGTCAGCACAGAACTCCATGTGGAGCTCGAACTTATGAACCATGAGATCATGACCTGAGCTGAAGTTGGAGGTTCAACCAACTGAGCCACCCAGGTGCCCCCCAAAAATTGTTTAAATAAATGGTTGGATATCCATTTTGGGGGGAAAATGAACCTTGACTCTTAACTCATACTAATTTCAAAATGGATTATAGATCTAAATGTGAAAACATTGAAAATAATAAAAGCTAGGGGGAAAAACATGCATTAAATAATGGCCACAGAATAAGCAAAGATTTCTTAAATGGGACACACAAAACACTAATCGTAAAGGGCAACAATGATACATTAGAATTCACAAAATTAAGAAATTCTTTTTATCAAAAGACAATAACAAAAAAAGTGAAATAGCAGGTCACAGAGAAAGAAAAGCTTTTTTCAATACATATATCCAATGAAGGACTTGTATCCAAAATATATAAAGAACTATATAGATCAATAAGGAAAAGGCAAACAATTTAATGTTTAAATGGGCAAAAACCTAGAATAGGCATGTCATTAAAGAGGATACTCAAGTGTCCACTAAAAACTTGATAAAAAGTGCTCACCATCAATAGGAAGTAGGAAAGTGAAAAATTAAAACCAGAATGAAATATCATTGCATATCTGCCAAAATGACTAAAAACATTTTTAATGATACCACTGGTCAGAGAACTGAAAATCTCATGTGGTACTGCTTGGAACAACCATTTTGGAAATCTGATTGACAGTATCTGTTAAAACTAAACATGCAAAATCCCTGTGAGTCAGTAATTCTACAAATCTATCTCTTAAATATGAGAATACATGTAAACTCTAAGACACAGAATTCATCATAGCACTATTACATATGGTAGCCCCAACTAGAAACATTCCAAATGTTTATTAACAGAAAATGATAATAATTTATGACATATTTATGCTATGAAATGTTTTACACCAGTAACAAAGAATGAACTATGATAATTTCAATGAAATAATGATAAACTTTAAAAGCTGGCACAAAAGAGTAAATTACGTATTCTTTCATTTTATAAAGTTCAAAGAAAGCCAGAACTGATCTGTGAGTTAGTTGTTGTTGTTGTTGTTGTTGTTTTGTAAAAAGTTCCCAAATGATTCTAATATGCATCTAGGTTTGAGAACCACTTATATAAAAAAGAAACAATGGAAGTCCCAGGAAGTGAGGTGATTTGGCCAAGTTCTCTTGATTCCTAGTTTTGTTTAATTGTGTGAACAATATTGTCTCTGCTATTGGGGAAAAAGATGTAGTACCGGTCCTTGATTATGTGTGCTATACATGGACTCTCAAATCTTAAGAGGTTTATACTGTCCCCAACAAACCCATTCAGTGCCGTTTCAATAGGCTGCCTGAGAGATCTCTTTCATTTGAGAGTAAACATTTCTGTCCTTTTCCGCATGAAATCTTTCTTAGAAAATTTCTATTATTTTAAAATGGCAAGTGCATAAATGTATCCATAATCCAATATGAAGGAAGTAATATATATTTTTCTCAGTGTCATTTTACCTTTCTACCTGGTACTAGTTAATCCAATGCTCTGTTATCTCCAGTGTTTATCTTCCAGGGTTTTTTTGGGTTTTTGGGGTTTTTTTTTTTTTTTGCTTTAACTTTCTGTTCATTTTTAAATCATTTAGAAAAATTCTTAAAAGACTCAGGGCACCTGGGTGGCTCAGTTGGTTAAGCATCCAGCTCTTGGTTTTAGCTAAGATCATGATCTCACAGTTTTGTGGGTTTGAGCCCCACAATGGGCTCTGAGTTGGCAACACAAGGACAGCTTGAGATTCTCTCTCTCCTTCTCTCTCTGCCTGCCTCCCCACTCATGCTGCCTCTGTCTCTCTCAAAATAAATACACAAACAAACAGTATTATATTGATATAAAAACAGACACATAGGTTAATGGAATAGACCAGAGAGCCCAGAAATGAAACCAAATGGTTGATTAAGTTACGACAAAGAAGCCAAAAATACATAGTGGGGAAAGGAGAGTCTCTCCAGTAAATGGTGCGAGGAAAACTAGAGAGCTGCACCAAGATTATGAAAGTGGATCGCTGTCTTACTACACACAAATACCGACTCAAAGTGGATGAAACACCTGAATGTAAGACCTGAACCCTAAAACTTTAGAAGAGAGCATAGGCAGTAAGCTTCTTTACCTCCACCTCAGTGATGCTTTTTGGATCTGACACTAAAATCAAAGGAAGAAAAAGCAAAAATAAACAAGTGGTACTATGTCAGACTAAAAAGTTTCTGCACAGTAAAAGAAATCATCAACAAAACGGAAAGGCAATCTAATGAATGGAAAAATATTTGTAAATTATATATCTGATAAGGAGCTATGATTCAAAATGCATAAAGAACTCATACAACTCCAGCAAAAAAAATTCTACTTTTTAAAATGGGCACAAGATCTGAATAAATATTTTCCAAAGAAGATGTACAGACAGCCATAGGTATATGAAAAGGTGATCAATTTCGCTAATCACCAGATAAATGCAAATGAAAACCACAGTGAAATATCACCTCGCACTTGTTAGAATGGCTATTATCAATAAAGATAAGAGATGGCAAGCATTGGTGAGGGTGTCGAGAAAAGGGAACACTTGCACGCTGTTGTTGGAAGTGTAAATTGGTGCAGCCACTATGGAAAACAGTATGCAGATTTTTCAAAAAATTAATAATAGAACTATCATGTGATCTAGCAATTCCACTTCTGGCTATTTAGCTGAAGAAAATAAAGAACTAACTCAAAAAGATAGATGCACCTCTTGTGCATTGCAGCATTATTTACAATAGCCAAGATTTGGAAACAACCTAAGTATCCATCGCAGCATAAATGGATAAAGAAATTATTATATATATTTTTTTCAGCCACAAAAAAGACGGACATCTTGCCACTTACAACAACATAAATGGACCTTGAAGGCACTATGCTAAGCAATATAAGTCAGAAGGAGAAAGACCAAATGTTGTGTGACTTTATGTATATGTGAAATCTAAAACAACAACAACAAACCCCATCAAGCTCAGAGTTACAGAGAACAGATTGATGTTTACCAGAGGCAATGGTTGGGAAGGGGCAAAATGGATGAAGGTGGTCAAAAGGTACAAATTTTCAGTTATAAAATAAAAGCCCTAGTGATTATAGTTAATAATACTGCATTATATGTTTGAAAGTTGCTAAGAGAGTAGATCTTAAAAGTTCTCATTACACACACACAAATTTGCAACTATGTGTGGTGACAAATGTTAACTAGACTTATTGTCGCACTCATTTCTTAATATATACAAATACTGAATCATTATATTGTACACTTGATATATATACATCAATTATACCTCAATAAAAATCCTTATTATGTTCATTCAGTATCTTAATCCTATATGATAAGATGGTAAAGGCAGAAAAATGCTCATATTTTTTGCTTTTGATATGTTCAATGTAGAATACATTCAGATAAGTGTAATTCAAGAGTATTGGCAATATAAATAAAAGAGATGTATTGTCACTTTGCACATCTAGTTATTAGCAATCATGACAAATAGCTCAATGACAGAAAGTCAATTGACATATTTATGTGTGAAAGGATTTAAATATTCATAGCTGAAATTCACAAATGTGGCTACAGCTAACCCCTAGAAAACCAAAGGAAAGGTAGGAAAGTAACAAAGACTAATAAGAAGAGTGACCAACAATAATCAGCTTTATTGCAACAAGTTATATTGGTGCAACTAACTCCTCACGCTTTTTTTTTTTTTTGCTTTTCTAAAATCTTTATCCCTTCTAAACTTCTTTTTCTTCTCCTGCTCCTCCTCCTCCTCTTCTTTTTTGTCATTCAGAGTGTTGTCACCTACCCCAAATACTCTGTGGACTTCTTACTAGTTTATCTGAAAACCCAACTCATTTTCGATTGGTGGAAGTCCTGGTTCATAACCTGTAGCTCCTACTAGGGGACCAGTGGTGTTAAGCAATTGCCATTCAGTGCTATTTTCTTTATAGTTACTATTTCTTCATACTTTCAACATGTTTGATAAATTGCATCTACTAGTGAATTTCTTTCTAATAGTATATCATCCTAATTCACAACCAGAGCTAAGGTTCACTCATCTCCAGTATTGGAGTCCTGGTAGTCAGCTAGGCATAAGTGATCCAGACCAAATCCTCACTTGCTGCCTGTATTCTAGAACCACTCCCTGTACTGTCTCAGGTTGGCTTCTCTGGATGCAACAATCAGCACACGTGTAAGGGAGGGGCAGGGGCAGACTGATCACAGGGAAATGTCAAACCACGACACAGGAAGATAAAGCCTCAGCTCCACCCCCTGGGGAGTTAGATCGCATTCTATTTATCATCCTGATGTCTCATGGGGCCTTTATAACCTCGTCAAGGTCAGTCTGGATGTGGGCCTCTGGGAAGGGCATGCCCTTCAGGGAGCTGCAGCTGATGCAAACCTAGAAGGTGCTGACAGCTGGGACCTCAAGGCCTGGAAAGGGGATGGTTTCCACCATAGAGATCCATGAGGACAGAGTACAGATTATGTCAGGTCTGAAAAAGGTTCCAATCCTTCAAAGTGACTCCAGATTTCACATGAAAGACTATAGATTTCATTCAACTCTGATTTGAATTTGTAGCCTGGAGTGTGTGCCAAAACTTTCCTATTTACTTTAGAAAATGCTCTAAAATCTCACTGACCTAAATACTCAATGCACTGGAAGGTCACTAGGAAGGCTTTTTTAAATGTTTTCTTGAAAGAGATTTCTGGTTTGTTTTTCAATAAAGATTGCATATGAAAAAAGTTTTTGGAGGGAAATGATATAACTCTAAGAAAAGGTGATTTAATATCACCAGGGGAAAATAGAAGTCCTAGAATCTCATAGAAGTATGTTCAAGCTTCGGCTGTGCTTTAGATATTAACTTCTGATCCTGTGAGTTTCGACCAGATTCAAGGAGTACAGGGATCATTTCCCAAAAGACCTCTTTAGCCTTTTCCTGTCTCCCTAAATCCAGATCAGGATCTCATGAATCTAAAATTTAAATTTCATTCAAGACGCTTAACATCTTTATCCATTAAATCAGTTAAACATTTTAAAATTCCTAATTTGGGGGCATTAATCCTTTTCTTCCTCAAAAGTTTTCTTTGTTCTGCCTTACCACAAGCCAAGCACCATGTACTACTAAGGTTTCCCTTGAAACAGTTGCTACTAACCAGCAGAGCAGCCCAAACAGAAAACAGTCCACTAGGTAAAGTGTAAATGTTACTTACCTAAGAACACCTGGCCTTTGCTGTGAACTAATTTGAATTCAGTTTCCTTTTTTTTTTTATGTTTATTTATTATTGAGACAGAGAGAAACAGAGCACAAGTGGGAAAGGGGCAGAGAGAAGGAAGACAAAGAATCTGAAGCAGGCTCCAGGCTCTGAGCTGTCAGCACAGAGCCCAACACGGAGCTCGAATCCACAAATGTGAGATCATAACCTGAGCTGAAGTCGGATGTTTAACCTACTGAGCCACTCAGGCACCCCTGAAATCAGTTTCCTATGCATTAGGTTTTATAAGGTCACACTGTGCCTTTTTGATACTAGCCAATAAAGGTATTTTTGTGAAGTTTCAACATCAGGAATACTAAGTCGTTATTTTAGGCCGCCTTACCAACTGTCAAACCAAAATTCCTTTGTTTCTCTGCTGGCCAATAAAAATTATATCAAATCCTTTCCTTGAGATAAAAACAAAAAATAGGTTAGTATTATAAATTTAGAACTTGTGTCATTGATTAATAATCTCATTACTATGTACTATGATTTGATCCCAACAATGATGTAAAGATGGATGTACAGTAAGAGTTCACATGTCATTACAGAAAGGAATGGGCATTTTCTTATGGTCTATTTCTTGCAATGAAAATCCATGTTCTCCTTCAGTACTAAAGGTATTCTTGGAACTCTTCCTTTTGTTCAATTAGCTTGATTAGGAACAACTCAGATGCAATGTTTTCTCTTATTAAATTCATACCACCTAAAACTTCCCTCAAATAAAGCGAGGTTAACATTATATCCTCAGTCCATCAGAGTAAGTGACAATATCCGGATTCTTCTCCTTTTATTACTTCTTCTCCCTCTGTCTTGCCTTCTCAACCAGCGTGCAATATCCCTCAGAGAAGAAAATCAAGCCTTCTATTGCCTTCAGTGCCTGGCACTAGACTAGTGGGTAGAATAGTCCCCAGGGCTTAGAGGAGTAGGAAAATTAAATGTAAATTTACTTTTTGGTGGGCTTGAAGCTGTATCACATATCAGCCTGACGGGCCTATTTAATTAGTTCCAGTGAGAAGGCAGGAGAAGGGCACAGCATCAATAAAATAGAACTCAGTCAGCAAATGTGACTCTTGTCAGCCTATAATTTTCCTTCCTCCTCCTGCTGCTGCCACCATTCAGCCATCTCTTCCACACTGATGGTCACAATCTGGCAGGTGTCCCTATCCCCTCTGCCCTCTAGCCAAAAGACTCGAGTTGATAAAATTGTTGGTAGGGAAAGAATGACGAGATGACCTTTTGCAGCATAACTCACCCTAAGTCCCACACTTTTGTAGAAATCGCCCTAACAATGAGTGCTGAAACATGGTCTTCTGAAGCCACTGGGGGCCTCAAAGGTCTTTTGAACCCCGCTACTAAAAATAAGTGTTAGATAGCAAGGCAGACTTTCAGGCTCCGCTTCCTTCACACTGAACCAGAATCTGTGGTTTAACAAGATTGCTATGTCATTCACAAGCACAGTAAAGTTTGGAAAGCATTATGTGTACCAGGAAACGGAACCCTACTGAAGCTAAGTACTTCAACAAAGTGTGTCAGTAATGATTGGCTGATCGATTCATTCATTGACCCTGAAGAAACAATAACATTATAACAGTGTAATAAATATTAATAAACATTACTAAGCGAAAGGCTTTAGCTACTAACAAGAGATTCATCAATAAGTGAATGAGAAATCCAATTACATGGCAACACATGAGAGCGTATATTGTATATAATATATAGTATAAGAACTCTGTAGTTCATTAATATTTCTGGTGCAGCTGCTCTGGAAAACAGTGTGGAGTTTCCTAAAAAAATTAACAATAGAACTCCCCTATAACCCAGCAATAGCACTGCTAGGAATTTACCCAAGGGATACAGGAATGCTGATGCATAGGGGCACATGTACCCCAATGTTCATAGCAGCACTGTCAACAATAGCCAAATCACAAAAAGAGCCTAAATGTCCATCAACTGATGAATAGATCAAGAAGATGTGGTTTATCTATAGAATGGAATACTATATGGCAATGAGAAAGAATGAAATCTGGCCATTTGTAGCAATGTGGATAGAACTTGAGGGTATTATGCTAAGTGAAATAAGTCAGACAAAGACAGATACCATATATTTTCACTCATATGTGGATCAGGAGAAACCTAACAGAGGACCATGAGGGTGGGGAAGGTGAAAAAATAGTTAAGGAGAGGGAGGGAGACAAACCACAAGAGCCTCTTAAATACTGAGAACAAACTGAGGATTGATGAGGGGTGGGGAGAGGGGAAAATGAATGATGGGCATGGAGGAGGGCATTTGTGGGGATGAGCACTATGTGTTATATGGAAACCAACTTGACAAAAAACTATATTAAGAAATTTCTTTTCTTAATATTTATTTATTTTTGAGAGAGAGAGAGATCAAGAAGTATGAGTGAGGGAAGGGCAGAAAGAGAAGTGGACAGAGGATCTGAAGCAGGCTCTGCACTGATAGCAGCAAGCCCAATGCGAGGCTGAACTGATGAACAATGAGATCATGACCTGAGCCAAACTTGGATATTCAACTGACTGAGCCACCCAGGTACCCCATGTAGCACATTAATATTTCTAAGCACCATTATAAGGACTACTCAGTGAATACTTACATGAAATTAAGTGAAAATATTATTTTTGTTCATGTGTTTGTTGCTGTGTTTTGTTTTTGCCTGGACTAGGTCAAATAAACACTAAAAGGCAGACAAAGGTATTTGTCATTAGGCAAGACTTGTAGGAGTTTCTAGGATTTCAAAATTTGTTACTTTTTTTATCCTTGAAATTTCTACCTGGTCTGTTATTCTACCTCCAGCCACAAGCAGGTTCCTTGTTTGTTTGTTTTTTTCCTTTTCTTTTCTTTCTTTTTTAAAAAATGTAATTACTAGTTAATGAAAGGGAACACATGCTCTACATGGAGAACACAGAAGAGTATTTCAAAGAATAGGAATTAGGGGTGCCTGGGTGGCTCATTTGGTTAAACATCCAACATTTGATTTTGACCTAGGCCATGACCTCACTGCTCTGTGAGTTCAAGCAATGTGTCAAGGACCGTATTGACAGTGCAGAGCCTGCCTGGGATTCTCTCTCCCTCTCTCTCTGCCCCTCCCCTGCTCGCTCTCCATCTCTCTCTTTCTCTCAAAATAAATAAACATTAAAAAAAATTACCCACAACTCCAACCCAAGAGAAATAGAGTTAGCATGCTCTTGTATTTTCTTCTAGTTTTTTTATGTAGTTAAAAAGACACTGTAGGGGCGCCTGGGTGGCTCAGTCGATTAAGCCTCCAACTTCGGCTCAGGTCAGATCTCACGTTCCTGGGTTCGAGCCCAGTGTCAGGCTCTGTGCTGACAGCTCAGAGCCTGGAGCCTGCTTCCAGTTCTGTGTCTCCTTCTCTCTCTGCCCCTCCCCCTCTCATGCTCTGTCTCTCTCTGTATCAAAAATAAATAAAACATAAAAAAAGACACTGTATTTACAGTTCTACAAGCTGATTTCTTTTAAATTGTGACAAAACATATTATCATGTAATTACCTGGAATATCATCAAAACCTCACTATCAGAATATAATAAGAACCTTTATAATCATAACATTAATGATTATATAAAATTTACTGTATTCCAGAATTTAATTGGGGGGGGGAAATCTCATTGTTTAAATAGAAAACATTAAATTTATATTGTATTTCTTCTTCTGTGAATAATTCGTTTTTCCAATGGTCATTTGATCTACTGAAGTTCACGGCATTTTTTTCTCATTGATTTGCAGGTGATATTTATAGTTACAGATACTATTTCAATCTAGATAGTATTGTCTGTTTCTGGACTATATTTTTAAGTGAGCAACAGTTTTTATTATTGTGGCTCTGTGGTATGTTCACATACATGATTGGCAACTCTTTTCTTGTTATTTTCTAAAGTATTTTTATATATTCTATATATTTTCAAAGTTTTTGCTTTTTAATTGTTAATTTCTAGTAAACTGTTAGACTGAGAGAATACATCAATTCTCAAATACAATTGATATATTCTCTCAGTCTAACAGTTTTGCACTGATTTTTTGGAATTTACTGGAATTTCTACATGCCTTGAATGTTTTACAAATGGTCAGTGTGCATTGTCTGATTGGAAATATGGTTTTCTATGTATTATCTATTAAATCTAACATGTTATTTCATCATTAGTAAGATATTCCATATTCTTAATTTTATGCCTGCTTGATCTATAAATATTTGAAAACTGTGTTAAATTGCCCACACTGATTGTGGACTTATCAAATTTGCTTGTTATTTTCTTAATTTTTGTTTTATATGCTTTATGGCTATTTGGTAAGTGGTTACAAGTTTGTGATTTATGTTCTTAATGAATTTTTCTTTCTATTATTATGCCATGCCTCTTGATTTCTATTAGTTCCTTGGTTCAAATTCTATTTGTAACATTGATATTGCTATTTTAAGTAGCAATAGTGTGTTTATCTTTGTCCATCTTTTGATTTTTAACTATTATGTATGTTTTTGTTTAAATTGTTTTATTAAAAGTAACATATTGCTGGATTTAAGAATCTAATTAGATAATTATTTTTAATTTATGAGTTCAATCCTTTGGTATTTGTTTTAATTATTGTTACATTTACTTATCTACCTTGTTTGGGGCTTTTGAAAATCATTTTTATATACTTCATTTTTCCTCATTTAGTGCCTCTTTTTGAATTGATATTTTTCACATTCCCCCTTTTTTCTCCACTGCTGATTTGGGAGCTATCGACTGTATTTGTACTTTTTTGGTGGCTACACTTAAGTGTTTATATATATGTAAATATTTCTAACAAGGTTTACTTTTTCTTAGGACTTCTCTCTTCCTCTCAAATGGGACATTATTTCAATTTAACTGTTCAACTACCTGCCTACGATCCTAATGTCATTTACAACTTTATTTTTCCATCTTAAATGCAAAAATTATTAATTATGTTAAATAGTCAATTACATTTAAATGGTCTTTCTATCATTTTCTGAGCTCACAGTTGCTTTCTGGATTCCATGACCCCACTCTCCATTCAGTGTTCTTGACACATTGATAATTTAGAAAGAGTGTGTCAGTGATAAACTCTTTTTCCTACATGTCACACTTTCTTAGTTTTACCCCATCTTTTCTTCATACTAGTTTTTGCTGCTTGGGAGGAATGTTTCCTCAGCAGTTTGAAGGTATTATTCTATTGTTTTCTAGCATCTGTGGATCCTGAGGAAAAGTTTGTTGCCAGTTTCAAAGTATTTCCTTTCAATATAATTTGCCTTTTTCTTTGGTAGCTTTAATAATTTTATTTTTTCTTTGATGTTCTTCAGTTTCACTGTGATAACCATCTTCCTTTGAATTTATTTATCTTGCTTGATATTATAGCATATTTTGTTATGAGAACTCATTTCTTTTTTTCAGTTCAAAATGAAAACATTTTCTTCAATTGTTATTTTTCCTTCATTCCTGTCTTCTGGAACTTCTGTCAGATAATGCATGAGAGCTGCTGTACACATACATCTCAACTTCCCTTTCATGTATCTTATCTCTTTATCACTCTCAGCAAACTTTTCAGTGCCATCTTTCAATTTGCTAATTCTCTCTTTGACTAGGTCCAGTCTATTTTTAGTCTCTCATTTCACTGAATATCTTTTATTTTCATAATTTTAAAGTGTTTTTTTCTTCATCTCCATTTAACTTATTTTTTATCTTACCTTTTATATTTTATTATTATTTTATTATTTTGTTACTCTGATTCTTTCATTTAACTCTTGGATATTAAGATTACATTCCTTCTCACAGTATAGAAATTTGATCATATTTCTGAAATTAAATTTCTTCCCATATGGTAACAATTTGGTTTGTAAGCTCATTTTGAATGCAAAGTTTTAGGGTTTTGTTTTAGTTTTGTTTTTCTTCCATGTCTCCTTTTAGCTATTTACTTGCTTTGCATATTACATTTTATCTAGAATTTCTCTATGTTTGAAATGGGTGGGAAATAGGTCCTAACCAGTTAGTTCTGTCATATGTCATTTCTTTTTCTATGTTAATATTGATATAAATTCCTCCAAATTTCACTCAGATTCTATTCAGATATGATAAAATTTTAAACTAATTTGGAAAGAATTGATATCCTACTTAGACTTCCCAGCTAGAAACATGGAGTGTGTGGATTTCCATTTAATCAGGTTCTCTTTTTTATTTCCTAGTAAACTTTCATGCTTTAATGCCTTTTGAAGTGGTTAAATCTATATTACTCAAAACAGAGTTCTTGATCAATATTACTAATTTAAAAATCCTTTGAATGTAGCCAGGACGCAAGAACATTCAGATTTGATGTGATACTTCTCCTTAGTCCCTACAAGGTCTTCTCCATCACTTCATGCCACTTTTATTTGTTTCTTGCCATCAAAGGATTCCATGGGCAGTGCTTCAGGCTTTGCAAGGGCATGAGTGCATTTCTTTCCCCTGGATTTCCAGTTATTTTGATCATTTAGACCTACATCTTCTTGGACTAGTTTCCTCCAGTCATCTGTTTCCATTTTTAAGGACAACATCAAGGCCCAAAGCCAGAAACACATGGCCATCAGCCAAGAACAGAATTGGTCCATAGGGTAAAGCAGCAGCGGTTGTTGATGGAAGGCATGTGTGGGTGTGTGTCTGTGTGTATGTGTGTATGCTAGGGACACCTGTTTGTAAATCTTTGGAGAAAAGAGTCTTATAATTGTTGAGTTCTACTTCCTCTATCTTGCATTTTGTTGATTATAAAGTATTTGTTCTAAACACAAATTTTCTAGCTGGGTGGGAGAGGGATGATAGCAATCTAATAAATAAATATGCCCTAATGTTCATATGTAATCTATTTAAACTTGACTATGTGCTTTTCTAGCAATGGAAGCTTTCAAATGTTTTGGGGTACCAGCATGTTATATGTTTGAACCTAATTAGCTCCATTCATTCCAATTTGTTTATGTCTACTATCTTCAAAAGAAATGTTGCTTCGCCTAGCACTCATCAAGGAAAAATAGACTTAAAATATAAATGGTCTGGGGCACCTGGGTGGCTCAGTGAGTTTACCATCTGACTCTTGGCTTTGGCTCAGGTCATAATCTCACTATTAGTGAGATCAAGCCTGGGTTCAGACTCTGCTCTGACAGTGTGGAGCCTGCTTGGGATTCTCTCTTTCCCTCTCTCTCTCTGCTCCTCCCCCCTCATGTTCTCTCTCTCTCTCTCTCTCTCTCTCTCTCTCTCTCTCTCTTTGCCTCAAAATAAATAAACTTTATATATATGTAAAACTAATCTCTTCTGAGAAAAAAATGTTTACAAGATGGAATCGTTTCTGAACTTTTTCTTGAAATGACAGATAATATATCACCTGTATGTGATATATTTTCTTTCAAAATAAAAAACCTAATCAAAGTTTAAACCTAATAAAAAATTTCAAGATCTACAAAATCCTTGATGACAGCAAGAACCAAACCAAAATAAAACAAAACAAAGTCTCATTAGATGGGAAGGACAAAGCCAAATTGTCTTGAGATGAAATGCGTATTACATGGGTCATCAGTTTGGGAGCCACAAATCTATCTGCCACAAGATAAAACAGTTTCAATCAAGCATTTTTAATTAAACTAGTTTAGTAAAGTACCCCATTACCCTAATTAAACAGCTAAATACAGTATTTACACACACTTCTTAAGAACTTTATAAATAGATAACATAATTCCACATTAAAACAAAATCCTAAGACTCAAGGGATTAACGTAAGTTATAAGAAGGAACTCCAAAATGTTGGTTGTTTTTTGCTGCTTACACTGTGCAACACTTCAAGGGTCATGAGAAGACAAACCAAAAAGATTCAGAACATTCCTTTGACTGAATTATGTCCTTGTAGTTTGCCACAAATCATTCAAATAAAGCAAAAAGCCTTGAAGGGTTACAATAATAATCAGAATCTTTGACTCTGTTTATACTAGTACTCCAAAGAAATGAGTGCTGTCTTATGAAAAATCATTGACATAAGAAGCAATAAATATACTATTATTTATAAAACTAACTAAGTTTTTGAGACTAGGTCTTTAACAATCAATCACAGAAAGTTCCTACTTCAGAAACCAGCTTTGCAAGAATAAAAAGATTCACTCTAAAATATATTGTAAGTATATCTTTCATTCTCAAAGACTCAAAACTATGTGAGTCATTGCTATTTCTCTGGTTTCTGCAATGTTCCTTAACATTCCTTCTGAGGATTTAAATGGATTTAATTTTTACTGGAATGAAATCTAATAAAACCATTCCTTATTGCAAAATGTCAGCAATTGGAATAGTGACTGTTAACACAAGTTTTCAGCTTTTCATCCAACTACTTATTACTAAAGGATTTGATGGTAACATCTTTTCAAGTCACCCCTTTCACCCTTAAAGACCAACTTTTTTCATTTCAGCTGTCATTCTAGCATCTCACCGAGCTCTGTCTCATTCCTAAGCACAGCAGCCCAGTTGATCATAAGCACGATACAAAAGAGAAGTAACAAGTAGGTTCTGAAGATTTGAAAGTGTGCCACACTGTGGATTTCTTGAAAAGACAATTTGAGTTATTGACTTTCAGGATTGTTAAAAAACATCCATCTAAACTCTCACATCCTCTGTAATATCCCCCATAGATAGTATCATCTAGATAAAACAGTCTAATTCCAAAGAATTTGTCATCTTTTATGACAGACCATTTTGCTTTGAATAGTACTAACATGTATTATAAATTACCTTAATTCCATAAATTTAGATCTGCTTTTCCATAATGTCCACTGATGGGGACTCCTGGGTCTATATAAAGAAAGTCTATTCCATCTTCTCCATGACAGCAGTTAACTTTTTTGAACATAGGTATGCTACCTACCATCTCCATGTTGCATTTCTCCTTCCACATTAAACATTGGCACATTCTTCAATTTCACTCCCTTGCCCTTACTTATGTAGATGTACTCCAACTTGCCTATAACCATCTTTAAAAATGTGGCTTCCAGAACAAAAGAAGTTTTAGACATACTATGATCAAGGACAACTGAAAGAGGGCTGCCTCCTGTAAGTCCTCTTCTTGTTGTTTTGCTCATCAATAAAATGGGATTTGCTTTCTGGGGAGTGATATCAAATTGTTGCTTTATTTTGAATTTACAGTTAATTCAACTCCCTGGGCTTTTTTATCTGATATGTTGTCAGTACAATCTCTTTAATCCAATATATATCTTTTTGACCATATATGAAGAAATTTTCATTTTCTTTTGTATTAAAATAAACTATCAAAAAAGAATTGGAAAAATGCTTAAATACCCACAATGTCACCAATCTAAGCATGTCAAGTCAACTCTTTAAACTTTTCCCGAAGTCTTTCCTGTATATTTAATAATAATTATATCATAGAAGCCATCTTGAATTATCTCATTTTATATTGTGTACATTAAGTATATTTCCATATTTCTATGTGGATACCACAACTTTCATCTTCTGCCAAATTTTTCATCAAGTTGATAGGCGGCAGTTTCTTTAAGCAATACAAGTTTTTATTATAAATAATCCTATTTATTTCCTTAGAATAAACTCCCAGAATTATAAGGTTGGATGAATCCCTCTATGAACCTACAGGACTATTGCCAGACTATTTCCAAAATGGAAGGAGTTATTTATGCTAGTTTCCCCTAACTCTCCAGTAATGAGCATTTAAGGATATCTTTGTTCCCCTTAGATTGCTCAATAAATATTCTGGATATTGAGTTTAACTTCTTAATGTTGGAAAATAAAGAGCGATTATTGTCCTTTGCTACTTTATGCCAAATTCCCTAGCAGTGCTATGCAAGTGTCTGTCTGTTATAGCCTGGCCTCAAATGACCTTGCCTGGGTCATTTCCTCCTAGCCAGGCAGGGTTAAATACCTGGACTGCTTGTTCCAGTAGGCTTTTGTACACGCACCACAGGTATGAGAGCTTCAGTAAAGCATGAGTAAGATACACAATTCATCACACTGTTTCATAATCATTGTCTACATGTTTGTCTCTCACCTAGACTGTAAGGAAGGCTTTCAAGGAAGTATGGGGTCTTTACTTTTCTATCACCAGTACGTACAAGTGTAACTAACATAAAGAGTTAGTGTTTTATGACAGAAGAGAGGAACATACCCATTCCATTTTGTCTATAATGGCATTATCATTATAATGGTATTTGTTTTTTTTTGTAAAGATGTGTTTCATTGGTTATTACAAATGTTGAATATTTTTCCATGTTTATTCAATCACCTGTTGTGTGATTGTCTATGCTCTGTGTCCATTATATGCTGAGATGGGTCTTTGTATTTCTCTCATCAATCTGAATGTTCATTTCATTTATTTTCATTGAGCAAATAGTTATATAGCATTGATTATTTGCCTGGTATTGCTCTAAGTGCTTTACAAATATTAGCTCATTTATTCCTTGCAAAAACCCTTTGAGATAGCTGCTATCAAAGGCACAGAGAAATTAAGTAGCTTGTCCATTTCTAAGTGGTAGAGCCAGGATACGATTCTAGGGACTTTAGAGTAAGAAATACTCCAAGTGGACCCCAGACATCCTCATACCCACTGACTACTTCCCTCCCTCTCCCCACATGCAATCTGGATTGTGGAAATTTTATCTTTGTTTACAGAATGCAATTCACTTTTCTTCCTAGGACTAAGATTCACTTATCTATAGGACTGACTTTGTCCACAGCTTGTTCCAGCCTTCATTGCTGGGGACTATGCCACTCCTCCAGCCAGACATCTGCTCATCTCAGTCAGGCCACCTGGATGCTACTAAGCAGACTGTACCCTTTGCTGAGGCACTCCCACTGCCTTGCCCCAATTATAAAACAGAATACTTAGTGACAATAGAATATTTCCTCTGATCCTGAGCCGACCTCACCTTTTGGGTGTCACAATCTTAAATGTTGTTTGCACCTGCAGAGACCATCGTGTCCCTTAGTGTGTAAATGCAGACCCCTACCCTCCAAGGTACACAAGCTTACACCTCCAACTTCAGCATCCTCTGCCACTTCTTGGCATAGCTCCCATTGGCCACTGCCCCAAGGAGAGATCCCAGCTTGCCCTTGCACTGAGAGAATTTATTGGTCTTTTTCTTCCTGTTCCATTCTCTTATTTCAAAGTTTAGAAAGTTGTCAAACTTTGGGGGTCTGGATGACTCAGGCAGTTAAGCATCTCACCCATAGTTTTAGCTGGGGTCATGATCTTGCAGTTCTTGAGTTTGAGCACTGCCTTAAGCTCTGCGCTGACAGCATGGAGCCTGCTTGGGATTCTGTCTCCTTCTCTTTCTGCCCCTCCCCCACTTGCTTTGTCTCTGTCTCAAAAAAAAAAAAAAAAAAAGAAAACTTGTCACATCTTGAAAGACCCTGGGATTTGAACCCCCGTGTCATGTTCTTTCTTTAAAGTTCAATCTCATTAATTTTTATCAGTTAATCCACCTTTTGGCATTCTGAATATGAATTCTGTTTCTCAATATATTCACAGCAGCAAATTTATCATCTAAAACTTGATAAAACTGTCTCTTTTGTTTTCATCCAATTTACTGGTTCAAAACTGTTGTCAAATATAAGACCCCTTACATACACCCAGGTCTTCTATCTTATTTGAAAACATCTGGATTTATATAGCTGTCCTGTAACCCAGTCCATACTTGTCTCTCCCATCCATTATATTGTCATCAGAGATTTTGGAAAATGCCTTCCTGAAATCCAGGTAGATTGTTTACACAGATGTGCCTGATAAAACAATGTATTTGTGTTAAGAAATGAGAAAATGTCCCCAAGGATTTTGTGAAATGTATGTTTCATTGTTTTATCTTAATTGTGTCTCTCTTCCATATTCAGAAGTTGTAAAGTTGATGTGGGATATCCCTAAATGGCTATTGATTTTCATTTCATCCTAATAGTCCCTGTAGGTTTCAGAAGGAAGGTTATCTTCTTACTAAAGTCCCTAGTTTTATAGTTTCCCAAGGTTCCTCTAAGTCTAGTAAATTTTCTCAGGGGAGCCACAAATATTTCACAAAGTGGAATTGACTGTTACTTTTTTTTTTTTAACTCATCAGATATTTCTTGGTCACTAGATTTGCATAAAAATAGTTTTCCAGTAAGTATTACAAGTAGAAATTACTTCTTTAAAGTCAAGAAATAGGACTTATTTTGAGAACACAACGGAGACTTTTCCTGTTTATAGAAAATAGTTTTGTTTCTTTCACAATTAAGTGATTTCATTTGTTTATAAAAATAGAACTGTTTCCGCTTGATCCCAGGTGACTTCTTTCTTCAAATGAAAGACCCTCATCATTTCCAGTGCATCATTTAATTGATCTCTTTAAAGCTGACTTCAAGTGAAACTGGAAGCACAAAGTTCCAGGTACGTTGAACTAATAGATCAGTGGTCTAATCACTCAATTCTGCCTTAGATATTACTTTGTATTACAAAATAATTTTTCAGTGACTAGATATAAGAAAGTAGTTTCACAACCATGATCTTAAAAAAAAAAAGTCCTCAGAAAATGTTTAGCTCTTCAAAAAATAAACATTTTAAATTAACTATAAATAAGATGTTATTAGGCTCCTTAATCACACTCATTTTCTGAAATTAAACAAATAGCTTTTCTGCATCCTTTAGTTTTTTCTTCCTATCCATTTTGGCAATTACAGCCCAACGATCTCCCCTCATAGCTCCAAACTTCAGTGTGGATCCGGGGCTTGTTAGAGATGAAGGGGTCTGAAGATAAAATAAAATAAAATCATAATATATTTAATTTAAAAAGAAAGTCCAGCTTTTGAAATTTGCTTTCTGAAGTAAAAATTAAAAGCTACCTGTTTTGGTGTTCTGACACAAAGATGAGAAGTTGGTGGATTATTATTCTTGTAAATTTTTTTCAACATCTCTTCTTCTGCAACCATACCCTTAAAAAAATACAAAAATACTAATGTGGGGTTTGTCAAGTTAATATATTATTAAGATTTTGTCTACATATCACAAAGAGGAGGAGAAAAATGAGGAAGGGAGAAGAGGAAGAAAGGAGGTGAGAGAGGGAAGGAGAAAGAAGAGGAGAGAAAAAAGAAAACCTGAAGACAATGACAAAATACATACTCCATCTGCCAAACAAGGACATAGATTTGGACTCTATTAACTATGTTCCTGTTATGTGAAATACAAGATGTGTATGAATAATATTTTCTTACTGAAAAAAAAAAAAAGTCCTGCGGTGCATGGGTGGTTCAGGTCACGATCCTAGGGTTCATGATATCAAGCCCCACCGTGGGCTTCATGCTGGGCATGAAGTCTCCTTAAGATTCTCTCCCTCCCTCTCCCTCTGGCCCTCCCTGACCCTTGGGGGTTGGGGGGGAAGTTCTGAAGTGACTGCATGTAAAAAAATTCCATCCTACTTAATGTTAACCCTGGCAACAGGGCAAACATAATAGAAATGAAAAAAAAATCTTTTACCTCCTCTATGAAATTCTTGACATTTTCCCATTGCTATGGGGATTTTCTTAGCTGAATGCACACATGCAACTTAAAGTTAGTGCTTTCCCCTTAGCAAGCTCTCATGATATTTTTCTCCAGTGCTCCAGAACTAGAACTATTAGTTTAAGTCCTCCCTATTCAGAAAACAGAATCTAATCCAGATTCCTCTTTTTAGACTTATGTCTTTTCAGAGTAATGTTTACCGTATTCATCCTGACTTTTGATAATCTCTTATTCCAGAGAACAAGATTGAAAGGAATGAATAGTTTGTACTTAGGAAATTTAGTAACTATCCTCATGGAATACTAGAAAGCTTAAAATGAGAAAGCTAACATGAATTTTAGTTTTTTAAACATAGTGGTGTTTTTTGCTTTTTTTTTTTTTTTTTTTTTTTTTTTTTTTTTTTACTGATATCCTGGAACACCAAGTGAACAACTGTTTGCTGGTATGAAAGGCATCCTTTTACTTTAACATGTCATCAGGAGGAACATGTTCAACACCCACCTTGTCAGTTTTAACTGGCAAGTACTATATCATTTGTGTGTTTTCATGTTTTGTGGGGAATCTTGGCACCCTTTTACTTTAAGTTTTTAAAAATTTTTAATGTTTGTTTATTTTTGAGAGAAAAAGAGAGATACAGCATGAGCGGGGGAGGGGCAGAGAGAGAGGGAGACACAGAATCTGAAGCAGGCTCCAGGCTCTGAGCTGTCAGCACAGAGCCAGATGCAGGGCTTGAACTCACAAACAGTGAGATTATGACCTGAGCTGAAGTCAGACACTTAACTGACTGAGTCACCCAAGGGCCCCATCATCCTTTTACTTTTACATGTCATCAGGAGTGACATGTTCAAAACCCACGTTCTCAATTTTAATTGACAAGTACTACATCATTTGTGCCTTTTAATATTTTGTATGGAATCTTGGCCATTTTTCTTCAAACTCCAATCATAAAAGTAAATTAGCAACATATATGACTATTTCTGTAGTCACACATATTTGAGTTCAGTTTAGTAATGCTTGTGAGTGGGCAGTTAACACCTTTCCATACTTAGCTAAAGAGCCAGCTTAATTGTGATGTTAATTGCAATTTGCCACAGTTTTATTTTAATATAGGCATCAAGGAAATACATGAAATGAAAACACATTGTCAAAAAATTATTTGTGGATACTTTAGAAAACATTAATGGCTCCCCCTTATATGTATTACAGAGTGATGAGTGCAATGGAAAATGTTAAATCCCCACACTGTAGTAATGAGTAAATTTTGCCCTGTGGCAACACAATAACTGAAAAGAAACAAATTTGCCCTTTGTTGTGTGCTAACTGAATTACCATGTGTTCATATACCATAATTAGTGACACTTAGCAATCCCGGGAATCTCAGCATGTAGAAAACTAGTGGACAAAAGAATATTATCTAATGCACCAATGATACAAATGCACACACGATAAAATGGCTCCTTTTAGTGTAGCATGCATGGAATGAGGTCTTCAGAATTTCTCAGTAGCAGGTGTTGGATATATAAATACACATCCAGAACTGTACATTTGGCTTCTCTCTATTTGTTTCCCCTTTTCTGTTACTCCTCTTTTTTAAGCATTGACCTTATTGCTTATTCAAGAACAAGTTACCTGAAGTGACTGTCATATTCTTCAGATTAGAATAATAAATGCATGTTATTCTGTGCTACTATGAAATCCATTTAGAATGCCTTTTAAGCAGATGAATTGATACTTAAGTAGATTGCTTTTTCAGCTCTAAGAGCTTCATATATCTGATTATTTTGGATATAGAGTTGCCTAGCATACAAACCTCTGATTAGAAGTTCTATGAAAAATATATTTTGCACAGTTGTAATTTTGACAAAATTGCCTATTGACTCATGGGGGTCATCATCTGCTCCTAAACAGGGTACTTTGCAAGAGCTGAGAAATGTCATGTGCCAGATAACCAAACATTTATTGGTTCATTCATTTCATTTCATTTTGAAGAATTGGAGTATCACTTCATAATCTGTACTGCTATCTACATGCTCAGTGATTGATAAAACCCACTTCAGTGATTTACACTGTTGAGAAACTTCCAGATAAACTTTGGTTGAGTAGCTCAAGCTAGTCTCCGAGTGCCAGAAGAGCAGGATTGGATCTATTTACTTATCATATATGTGACATTTAGGATAGAGTCTGGTACTTAACAAGATATCAAGAGAGGTATTTGGTTTGTCCACTAGAGAAAATCAATGGACTGATCAATTGCAGTTATGATTGAACAACAGCAAGTACATCGCTAGAGGTTATTCCAGGAGAAGCATTCTCTCTTCCCTTTTACATCCTGTAGATTCATCTGAATAGTATCTTCAGAAGAAAACAGTATTCAGCATCTTTGCTTTAATGTCAAGGTGACAAATAACAGAAACTGCAGGCTTTCTGGGAGGTAATCTAAGCAAAAAAGCATCAGGAAAATTGTTGGATAAAATGAAGTACTTTATTTCTGGCCCTTGATTAAAAATAAGAAAATGGTTTTTCCATCATTCATTTTTTAAAAATTTTTTAAATGCTTACTTTTATTTATTTTGAGAGAGTGTGTGTGCACGCATGAGCTGGGGAGGGGTAGAGAGAGAAGGGGGAAGAGGGAGGATTCCAAGCTGCTTTGCACTGTCAGCACAGCCTGATGCAGGGCTTGAACTCATGAACTGTGAGATCATGACTTGAGCTGAAATCAAGACTCAGAAGCTTAATGGACTAAGCTACCTGGGCATCCTTCATTGCTGTTTTATTTTTAATTTTTTAATGTTTTTATTTTAGTTTTGAGAGAGAGAGAGAGACAGAGCATGAGAAGGGGAGGGGCAGAGAGAGAGAGAGAGAGGGAGACACAGAATCTGAAGCAGGCTCCAGGCTCTGAGCTGTTGGCCCAGAGACTGGTGCAAGGCTCAAAATCACAGATGCTGAGATCATGACCTAAGTTGAAGTCAGATGCTTAACTGACTGAGCCACCCAGGTGTCCCTCATTGGTGTTTTTAAAAGTATCTATGACTATGGCTATTCTCAACATTTCTCATTTATTTAAAATCAAATATTCATTTCATATTATAGCTTATAAATCAACTTTGAAAAAACTATTAAAATCTTAATTATGAAGTGAAAATTTTTTATTTTAGTTTTAGCTACCAAAGAATTTTTTATATGTATTTATATATTTTTAATTCTGTAAATATATTGTGATATATGCCTGCTTATTGCATCACTTTTTTCTACAAGATAAAAATAATGTATTTTTGAATGTATAAACCCACCCAAATGAATGTTCACTAAAATGTACCCTTGACAAAGAGAACCATGAACCAAGAACAAACCAGATTAGTAAAATCAAAGACAAAAAAAAAAAAGGTGGGCCAAATGCGAAGGTACTAAGGAAATTAGGAGACAGATAACATGTTGAGACACAAATTTGGGATCACCAAGGGATCCCAGTGGAATGAACAATCAATGGAATTCATTTCTCAAGTCTTTACAAAAAAATTTTCCTTAGTACAAAATGAATTAAATGAACTGTTGCCAGACGGCAGGAGGCTATAATAGAGAAACATTCAACTATCATTGGTCCCACAGCCCTTTATCCTTATATAATCTTCTGAGTCATGTGGTCCTTGTATTTCAAACTAGATCATTACCTTTTCTTTTTATGTTACATAAAAAATGTGCATTTTAAATTTATTTCCATGCGTGGGTGATATTCAGTACATTTAAATCAATAATATATTTTTCTTGGAATAGGACCCCATGGAAATTTGGTCCCTCTGAGCATGGTTTGAGAGCCTTTGGTTTCTGACCTGATGACAATGTTAGTTGACATTGGTTACTTTTCTCCTTTTTTCCCCCATTATAAACCCAGTAGGACTTAAATGTAATGGAGATATATTGAAAAGGATCATCTGTACTTAAATTTTTATTTTGTTCAGGTTCTTCTGGCAATAAACCCTAAGAAGGCAACATCCAACGATAAAGATTTGGAAGAGGGAACACACATATCAGAGAAGAACATTTCAAGACTGAATATATTCAGCACACACACACAAAAGAGATATAAATCTTTTATCTTATTAAGGGAAAAAAGAAAATAAATTAGAGAGCAGAAACACAAGGCTGGTTGTTTCTGTTGCAAGCATGGTGGGTGGTCTCCTCCAGCCACTAGATTAGCTGCTAGGAAAAAGGATTTGCAAAGCTGAGGGGGGCCACCCTGGAGAGGCACTGCAATCCTTGTAGCTCAATGTGCCATTGCTGTAGAACTGGTAAGGGCTTGGAGTTGCTGTGATTGAAGAAAGCACTAACGTATAGAGGTATGCATCACATACTATAGCAATATGGATGATTGGCATCCAATTCAGCTTGTAGCGGGACTGGGACAGGAGCTGAGGGT
Organism: Suricata suricatta; assembly: GCF_006229205.1. NCBI lineage: Eukaryota > Metazoa > Chordata > Mammalia > Carnivora > Herpestidae > Suricata > Suricata suricatta. The sequence goes on along the minus strand of NC_043706.1, from coordinate 72,174,951 downwards.
CTCAAATCCCTGGCTTGAATACATCTTGCTGAGAATGTGGACTTAATCCTGACACTGATGAGAATTCCCTGGAGAGTTTTAAATAGAAGACGAGTGTGATCAGAGCTCTCTTTTAGAAAAATCACTTTGGCAACAACTCAGATGAATTACTGAGGAGTGAGAATGGAAACAGGAATATGAGTGAAGAGACTCTTGGGAGAGAAATGGTGAGGGTTGGAAACAAGACAGAGACAGGTGGAAAGTGAAATGCATGAAGAAGTATGTATTCAGGAGGCATTGGGGAAATGGTAGATTGCCTGTGGGGAACAAGGGAAAGGAAAGAGTCTAGGATGGAGTTAACTGCTCTGCTTTGGATGACTGGTCTCCTTTGGCTTTGTGGTCTCATGGAGGTATCCATTTTGGAGAGATGAGTTCCATTTTCCATCTCAGTACTGGTGCTTGAACATTTCTTTGTACAAGCAGCCTCAAAACCTCCTGTTTCTTATTGGTCAAGATAGGTTATTCTGTAAAACTAATCACCCAAAGTTTCGGTGACTTAATCATGTAAAGGTGAATTACTATACATTCTTAATGGGTTAACTGGGAGTTCCGTGTCATGCCCACTCAGGGACTTGCTAACAGACTGGCTGCTTCCTGAAGTACTGTGGCAAACAGAAGAAAAAAGGTGGCCAATTGTGTAGTGACTCTTAAAGCTTCTTGCCAGAAGTGACACATCCTGTATTCACTTAGTTCATGAGACGCAGAAGACCACATGGCCACACACAAATTTAGCAGAATAGGAAAGTGTTGGGAGGAACTGGACTGTTTGGAGAAGACTAGTATCTACATTATCTAGTCTATCATCATTATATAATCATTATCTAAGGAACCTCACTGCTAGCTATATGTCAGTCCATGGAAAGAATATATCCTAAAAGAGTTACTTAAGAATCTTTATGGTCAGGGCACCTAGGTGGCTCAGTTGGTTAAGCATCTGACTTTGGCTCAGGTCATGATCTTGCAGTTTGTGGGTTCGAGCCCCATATCAGGTTCTGTGCTGATAGCTAGCTCAGAGCCTGGAGTCTGTCTTCAGATTCTGCTGACCCTCCCCAGCTCACGCTGTCTCTCTCTCTCAAATAAATTTTAAAAAAATTTAAAAAAAGAATCTTAATGGTCTTTCCATCCCAGACATTTAACTTAATAGTATATTAAGTTCATCCAGGGAAATACTTTCCATCATCACTTTCCCATCCTAATCTGGGACATTCTTTCCACCTAGCCCAACAACATGAATTCCCTCCTCCCACCCACCCATTTTAAGCATGCTTTATTCATTCAACAAATATTGTGCCAGGCACTGGGTACATAGTAATGAACAGGGCAGACATAAGACAACATCCCTATCATCAATTTGCTTAAGGTCTATCAGGAAAAACAAATTAAACATATAATTACATATTTACTTATCATTGTAATAAGGACCGGGAAGGTGAAAATGCCGTGCAATGAGTCTAAAACGAGGGATGGTTTGGAAGAGGGGGTGGACCCGGATGGCTAGTTGGGAAGTCAGCCAGGTAAAAGTCCAGGAGAATAATTACAGGCAGAGAGAAATGTTTGCAGGAAGACCAGAAAGTGGGAAACCCACTGCTACTCAGGAGGGAATTAAAATAAATCCAGCATGATTGAAGCAGAACAAAAAAGAGAAAGAGGCAGGGGTCTGGAGGTTGAGTCAGGGATGAGATCACAGAAGTTGTCACAGAACAAATTAAGGAGATTGCACATTATGGTAAAGCAATAGGAAGTCACTGGAGTTTTAGGCAAGGGAATGACATCATCTGTATAAATATATAGACATGTGAGGGGTGTTCAAAAGGACATTTATAAGAGTAATTATCAATGTATTGTACACCAGTGGGCCATTCCTCTTCTTCAAGCCTTTATTCAAATGTCCCTCCTCCATGAACCTCCCACCAGTCTCCCATACCAGTCTCCAGATCCCACTTTTCTTTTTTCCTGTAACTGGTCACTTTTTAACATTTTAGACAATTTACTTATTTATTTATTGCCTATCTTCTCTTCCTAGAATGTAAGCTCCACAATGATTTTTTTCCCCCTAGAAAGTGCCTGGCAGATGGGTTTCCAACAAATATTTGTTGACTTAATGGTATATCACATTTTTATTTAAAGCTATATTGTAAGATGGTTTATTTATCAGTGTTTATGATTCAACACAATTGGTTTAAAAAAAACTATTTCCTACCTATGTGGTCCGTAGGCAAAGCAAATATTGTCATTTAATTTTTAAACATGAAAATTGCTGCTGCAGCAGAAATTCATCATCTGCTTATTTAAGTTTATGGAAAAAAATGTTTTTAGTTTATTTTTTAAATTGAACGAATTTTAAGGAGAAAGATTATGAAACTTGGGTTAGGAATCATGAGTCACGGTGGCAGCTTAGCTATTTTACAAAGTTGTTACAGATCCCTATCAAAATGTACTGCTATACTAACAAAATTGTAGTATTTTCACAACACAGCAGTGATTAACCCTTTAAACCATTACTTTTGAATGATTATAACATTACTGGAAAGTGTCTTAAGGACTAATATGCAGTTGGCAAGTTACTGCTTGTGATGATGTCTAGAATTCCTTGGAGGAAAGCCAGTTGATTTATAAAAAGTACCAGGCAGTCTGCCTTTAATTTCCCTAGGTATCTGACCTCAACTAATCAGAAGGACCCATAGAGTTTCCTGGCTTATTTCACAAATTAAAAATTTCTGAAAACTCATTCTCTTCATCAATGTTGTTACTACCCACGAATTCCCATTCACCCATTTATTAAACTCATTTATTGAGACTTTACTATGTTTTAGGTATTGTCTTATTGGTTCATTCATTTGTTAGCTGACTGGCCAAATGTTTATTTATCTGTATTGGGGAGAGGCAAGATTTTAAGAGGTAAAATGAGACAATTACATAGTCAGGAAATTAATTTTTCTGTAAAAGAGTGAGAAGGGTTAAGTAAGCAGAGGAAGACATATTTGCTTTTCATGAAAAGAAAGCACTTCAAGTTAGCTACCATTTAAAAAAATTATTTTTGGTTGTAAGTAAGGCAGAAGATGATATTATAATTGAAAATCTTTGTATTAAACATATATAAATATAGTAAACCAAATATAGAAACCAAAGAGAATTATTATTTTTATTTAAATTATATGTTTAGTACTATGAGGAAATACATTCACATTTTATTAGCAGTCTCCTTTCTAAACCACTTGAAACCATAGTGCAAGATAGTAAGATTAAAATGGGAAAGAGTTCTTGCTCAGCTTGATTTCCTGCCCCAATACCCCTTTTTAGAAATAGGGCTACTTTGCTCATATTTGCAAAATCAGTGCCATTCTAAGTCTGGATCAAGCCAGGTAGTATTGAAGAATGACTTTTAATCCCCATTCTAGAGTTTCTCTTCCCAGCTCTCATACCAATATTTGAATCCTGCCCTTACCCTTGGTCTGTTGACTGGACTTTGCTCCCTCATGGTACACTTGTCTGAATAACCAAGTACTGCCTGCTTGGCCTGTGGTTAACTATAGCTAATAGACACATTTTCTGGCACACTACTACTGTAATATGTGTAATTTGGGCTTAGGCTCTTTCGTTGGAACCCTAAAGATGGGCTGATGTCCTTGTCCTACTTTTTAAATCTTTCTGTAGCTAACCCAGCCTAATAAGACCTCAGAGTATATGCTTTCAGCAACAGTTAAAGCACTCTATTCTACATAAACTTTCTCAAAAGTGACACAAAAATAGGTATAGATTGTGCCAGAACATTCTTCCACACCTTTAAGAAAGTCTTTCATTCCATTAGCCCAAGATATCCTTCAGCATTGTAAAGGTAGCACGTGTTCTTTTATTTCTCATATAATTCTGCTAAGTGCTATTCTTCCTGAAGTTTCCATGTAGAAAGCAATTTGCTAACCATGGAATAAGCATGTCTCTACTGATCTGATTTCAGACAAGCCTCTGTGAGGTAGCTCTACTACAGTTAGGACTTCTCACCTACTCTGTAGGGCTGAAAGCTATAATGTGTTGTCTGCTGATAGGGGCCTTGCCTTCCTAAATCAAAGAGACCAAGAAGAAGCCGGTAAAGTTAAAAATTGGCAAGGTATCAAGCTTCAGTGGTATCTGTCTACACTTCCAGATGAAAGTAACACTTAAAACTATCATAAGTGTCCCATTCAGTCTTTGAGATGGTCACAATGGAGAACAAAGTGGCAACTGTGACTCTTCAGCAATGAGTTCCTTGACTGTGGACAGATCCTTGTCATTAAAGTGATTCCTTATACACAGCTGTAGGAAATGTAGCAGATGAGGATGAGTATATGGAAATACCTCCATGATTGCTGGCTGAAGCTCAGACAACTGCAACTAAAGAAAGCACAAGAGATATTTTAAGGATTTACTAATGCCTAGTAAGTGGCAAAGCTGTGGACTGCTGGGGACTTATAGCCCCTGAAAGATGACATATTTGAGCAGATGTAATTACCATCAAGAGCTTATGAGCAAAAGATTGTGTATCTGAGGCAGGTCTCAAACAGAAGTAACCACAACCAACTATTATTATAGTGGAAATCAATCAGCAATATTTATATATACAGTTCAGAATAGATTATGGCTCCCTCTTAGGAGCCATGTGGAAATGATAATCAACAACATCTCTACATGCATAGGACAGCAACCAGCAATAAATCTTGCATCTGCCAAATAATATCCTCACTGGATATCACCAGGCCAAGGATTAACAAAATGTTGAAGATATAAGCAACAGTGTGTATATTACATCTTAAATATGTAATGAAATGTGTATATCATCAACATTTTGTGCACTATTGGGGCAGGGCACCTGGGTGGCCACTCAGTTAAGCATCTGAATCTTGATTTGGGCTCAGCTCATGGTCTCACTGTTCATGAAATTGAGTTCCACACTGACCCCCACGTTGGGCTGAGCCTACTTGGGATTCTCTTTCCGTCTCTCTCTGCTCCTCCCCACCCCTCTCCGTCTCTCTCAAAAGAAATAAACAGTTAAAAAAATTTTGTGGACTATTAATGAAAAATATTTTGATGATTCTAGGAAACAATGCTGCATAAATACTAAGTCTATTGACCTACTTATTTGATTCATATTTCATTGCTTTTGCCCTTAAAATGGAAGCTTTGGAGTTTCCTTGTGTTGTCGATGTTTATTCTTTCATAACAGCAAAATCCTGAGTGAAGTTGACAGGGACTGTAGAATAAAGTCAGTAACAATGAAAACAAATTAGCTATCTCTTCACATCTAACAGATCAAAGAGATGCACCACTGGCACTGATTCAGGTGTCATTAAACCAAATACTCATTTTTGAGGATTCCCACTTAGAAACATCAACATAGAGATACAACAATTATCCAAATCCATAAATGATGAGTGATGATGACAGGGAATTTCCCAAGTTTTGTTTTTTTTTTTTAATGTTTTATTTATTTTTGATACAGAGAGAGACAGAGCATGAGAGGGGGAGGGGCAGAGAGAGAAGGAGACACAGAACCGGAAGCAGGCTCCAGGCTCTGAGCTAGCTGTCAGCACAGAGCCTGACGTGGGGCTTGAACCCACAAATGTGAGATTTGACCTGGGCCAAAGTAAGAGGCTTAACGACTGAGTCACCCAGGCACCCCTCCCAAGTTTTGTTTTTATGAGTACATCTAAAATCATTCACGATGACTATAGAATTAAACCAGTTTTAGGTTGAAAAAGACAAAATTTTAAGGTGAAGTTTTCTATTGATCAAGTCAATAATGGCCATAAATTTGGAGAATTATAACAATCCATTCACGTTTAGTTTCTCCATAGGTAATAATTGGCATTATAGCACTTTTTTTTTTTACCTATTTCCTACTTAAAAGGGAAAATGTGATCCTCTTTTAGAAATTTGGTTCTCCAAACTAACATTTTTTTTCACATCTTTTCAAGCTTCAATAGTAAATATTCTGCTACTATATATTAAATACTGCATGGTTTGCCCAAGCTAAGATGAAACCACATCATGAATCAATTAGCATTTTGCATTTTCTTTCATTACCTACTCAGTCATGCCTACTGCACCTCTAAACATTTCATTAAGTCCAATTATACAGCAAACACTCCCAAAATAAACTTAGATTGCATTGCAGTTTCACTTAACAGTATATAAAATGCTGTGTTGTGACTGGTATCAACTATCCATTAGATACTGAATCATTTCTTCTTAAGCACTACTAACTGCTTGTTTTTCTTGAAGCTAGATCATTCTGAATGTTTCCTGTTAGACCTATGAGTGCAAACGTATGGTTTCTGTCAT
>NC_043706.1:72132574-72168497 GCF_006229205.1 Suricata suricatta | reverse complement strand
GTCGCGGACTCCTCGCCAAGATGGCGCCGGGCTGGAAGCTGTTCCTTCCCTTGTGTGCCACCTGGGTTCGGGATTTAGGCTGCCCAGCAGTTATCTATGGAGTGAGCTTCTCTCTCCAAGCGCAGTTAAGCGTTCTTTACCTCTTCCCCAGAGACAGTACTATGAGCGTGTTCAGTCTCTCTGTCTCTTCCCTTTGTCTCTTGGGCTCCGCGCGCTTGCCCCGCGTTGGACTGGGGCTCCCACCTCCCCTGCCCGTCTCGGGCTGGCCCGTTTTACAATCGCTCCAGTTCGCACTCACTCACTCAGGTATCCTTCAGGTTCTCTTCCTTCTGGAGTCCGTATTTTCTCCTTCCGCTCTTGCAGATGAGAGCAATGTCCTTCTCAGTTCCATCTATGGGACAGACGAGGTTTACAGAGCTCCCTTCCTCTCCGCCATCTTGGCTCCTCCAACATTTTTTTTTAAAAAAAATAGAAATTTGCATATTTTGTTTCATTACATTTAAAAAAGTTTATTTATTTATCTTGAGAGAGAGAGTGAGTGCAAGCACACATCCAAGCTGGGAAGGGGCAGAGAGAGAGAGAGGGAGAGAGAGAATACCAAACAGTCTCCATGCTCAGTATCAGGCCTGAATAGGGGCTCGATCCCACGACCTTGAGATCATGACCAGAGCCAAAACCAAGAGTCAAGTGCTTCACTGACTGAGCTACCCAGGGCCTCTGTTTCATTACACTTTTATTTGAGGGTTAATTTGGCAACATTTTAGCCTGAGTCTAATATAAGTATTGGAAGAAACTATATATATGAGTCCTCTAGCTTGCTAAACATCCCACGACAATGCTCTTTCTTTTATAACGACTCTCAAATCGTTATATGAACAATAAAAATATACTCACGGCAAGTAGAAAAACAATATTGTTAAAATGGATTCTGCTCTAGAAAGAGTAAACCTTCCTTGTTCCACTCAAAATTAGTTTAAACAGTAACACAGCAGTTCATTCTCATCTGGTTATAGTGAACATCAGATAGCCTAAACTTTCCATTTCTCTTTAATGTTGTCTTTACTAGAGAAACAGAAATTGCGACTGATATAATTATAGTTGATAATTCTATAATTATAATTGTAGTTGATCTAAGTAACTAGTTTTTGCAAGAGAACTTTTAAAACTGACCAGTAATGCATATGTTCCAGTTACACAATTTGAGAGTGTGAGAATACCAGGTCTTCTCCCAGTACACTGCTGTGTTCCTGGAGCTGTACCAAGACAAGTGCATGACCTTCTTCTGTAACACCCATGCAATGAATTATCAAGTGAACCCAAGTCACTCACACTGAACAGCTCAGAATGAGTTGTAGACAAATACAAACAACCACCAAAAACAGAGGAGAGGACACTGGGTGGCTCAGTTGGTGGAGCATCTGACTTCCGCTCAAGTCATCATCTCATGGTTCCTGAGTTCAAGTCCTGTGTTGGGCTCGCTTGCTGCTGTCAGTGCAGAGCCCTCTTCAGATCCTCTGTCTCTTCACTCCCTGCCCCTCCCCCACTTCTGCTCTCTCAAAAATAAATAAAACATTTTTTAAAAAATAGAGAAGAAAGTAAGATAATGAGAAGAAAACTTAAAAAGATAGACTTTTGGAAAGTGAGGCACACTGTCCCAGTCCTCACATGATTTTAAGTTAGGAGTTTATTTGGGAAACTTCCTTCTCCAGACAGGCTTTCCAGATTAATCCTCTCCTTTCTCAGAGAATATTCTTTTCAGTCCCCAAAATTTCCTGGAAATTATCACTTTACATTGAGAAAAAAGAAAGAATGAACTGCAGTTTGTTACAGCATTGTTGCATAATGACTATATGCATGTGCATGTGTTTTCTACCCTAGTTCTCTGGGATTAGCTTAGTCCCACCTATGATAATATTGGAAGTAATCTGGTTTTATATCTCGGGAACAAAGTAAATTATTATTTTCTCACTTTAGAAATGATACGAGTAGGGGTACCTGAGTGGCTTAGTCGGTTAAGCATCCAACTTCAGCTCAGGTCATGATCTCGCCATTTGTGAGTTTGAGCTCCACGTGGGGCTCTATGCTGACAGCTCAGAGCCTGGAACCTGCTTCGGGTTCTGTGTCTCCCTCTCTCTCTGCCCCCCTCCCTGCTTGCACTCTATCTCACTCTGTCTCTCAAAAATGAATAAAAATTTAAAAAATTTTTTAATTAAAAAAGAAATGATACTAGTAGAATAATATATTTATCAGAGAACCATATAAACTTGAATTGTAGTTCCAAATAATAAAATAATATAATAAAAATATAATATAACCATAAATTAACAAAATAATAGAATCAATTACTCCATCAACAACTACTGAGTACTATTAATCACATTTGTTGTGCTTTCACTGTATGCCACACACAGTGTTATTGGCTTTATATGCCATTATCATATTTGATGGTAATAGCAATCCTTCGTGGTAGATGTTATGATTATGGCCACTTTGTATATGGGCAAAAGTCATTTTGGAGATGAGGAAAAGCCCTAACAGCTGCAGAAGTTGCCCAAAGTCACACAGCTAGTATGGGCCAATGTCAGGAGCTCAAACCAGCGGCTTGTCTAATTCAATAGCTTAAGATAATAGCTGCCATTCTTTCCTGCCAATACATTTTGAAAAGGATTTTTCTGACTAAGGATCCAATTAATATAATGAAATGAGAGTCTATCATAACATTATTATATTTTTATTAGAAGCAATGGATAGAGTGCAAAGAACATTGGATCAGAATCTCAACAAGTGGAGTTTAGGACTGGTTATGCCATTCTCTCAGTGTGATAGAGGGAAAGTCACTTAAATTCTCTAGTCTTAATTTTCATCTGTAAAAAAGAAGGCTAAAATAGAGGATCTGAAAAAGATTTGCAGGCCATGATACGGCTTGCTATGGGGTCTTGTAGAATGAGTAGGACTTTGCCTGATATGGAAAAGAATATTCAAACCAGAGTAAATGACTCAAGTCATTTTTCAAATCAGCTTCCAATTAGTTTTCAGTAGGTAGTTCTCAATGAATCTTAAGTGAATCACTTATCATATTTCTGAGAGTACAGGTATCTCTATACAGGTTCTTCACAAAGGTTTACTTTTGTGTATCGCTGTGGTAGTTGGTCCTCCAGTGAACTCAGCGATGGTCTTCTCCCTTTAAATCTGGGCTGTCTTTGTAACTTGCTTTTGGCTAATAGAAAACAACAGAACTTATGCTACAAGGCCTTGGAGTTAGGTCATAAGAAACCTTAAATTTCTACCAAAGTTTCTTACAACACTCCACCTTGGAATATTCCCTCTTGGAAGTCAGCCACCATGTAATAGACTTTGACATGAGGAACCCAAGCCACATCCAGATGCCCTGTGTTGGTGCTCTGATCCAACCTCAGTTGAGCTCTCAGTGAATAGCCAGTATCAACTGCCAGACATGTGAATAAATAAGTAGGTTCTCTTGAGCAGCCCAATGGAGACTTCCAGTGATTATAGCCCTGGCTGTCATCGTTCGATGACAACCAAATGAAAGACTTCAAAGAAGAACTACCCAGCAGAGCCCTGTTAATTCACAGAACTATGAAACATAATTAAAAATTGTTTTTAAGAAACTTATTATAGGTAACCAGAACCACAATAGGAAACCAGAATGGCCATATTAGATTTAAAACAGGCAAAAATGAAAATACCATATTTAAATTATTTTTATTATTATGCATGCAAAATGTACATGTTCCTTCAAATATGATGGTTGCCATGGAATTCATTTTTAACCTGTTAGGCAGAACAAAATAAATATCATTTGTCCTGATTTGGAATATACTATCTCTTCATATACTTTTATTCATAAATAACTTGAATGGTTTCATGGATGAAATGTTATACTTCTCCAAGATAACCTAGTTGCTTGAATCTCAATCTTACTGATATTCTATGAAAGCTACTATTTTCTTGCTACATTACAATGCTCATCAGGTTTATGGTCTCTTTCATTTGTCCCCTTATAAAAGTAAAGCACTCTTTTGTCTCTATACAAGTATATTCAGGATATCAAAACTTGCTTTTTGTCACCAATTGCTTTTGAGTTTAGATACATACGTCACATTTATGTGTGGGGGTGGCTATATTCCAATATAATTATTTTTGCACATCTTACATTTTTTTACTAATTTGATAGAAAAGCATCCCTGGACTAAAAATACCTTATAAACTACATTAAGGAGGACATTATAGGTTTTAGAGAAAAATCAGGAATTAAGTTTCTATTACTCTTATTATATCTTACAAATAAACTGAAACCAATAGCTTGAAGACATTTGCCTTCAGGTGTTGATATAAATTGTGTCTACATGCCATCATGGTTTTTCTATATTAAATCTGATACTCAGAAGAAAACACATACATTATCTCAGACTTAGAAAAAAAATCTGCGTGGTAACATACATATATATGACTCAGAACAAAAGCTCAATATATATATTTAAAACATGTTCTGAATGTCTATTGTATTTAATCTCTTTTCTGACCACTGAGAGAGATCGAAAGATTTTTTCAGTGTGTAGAAGTTTTTGAATGTCAATACCTATTCTTGATTAAAAATGTTACTGAATGTTATTTATTGTGTTCCTGGACCTTCAAAGGGAACATACTGATAAAAACCATTTTTCTTCCCCTCAATGTATTTCTGTTTTTGATTAATTTTCTTTCTTTCAATTTCATATACAATATTCATGGCTGTAGTTCTAGGTTTTCCTAGATATAAGAAGCTGGTATTTCTTAATTTTTGCCGTTGCAAACATGCTATTATTTCCAAAGCTCAGTAAGACCATCTTCCAAAACAATCCATTTCAAAAGTTGGTTCTACCCTTGACATAATTTACTAATTTGTACATGACACTTTTACATTTTGCTGATTTTGAAACATTTTTTTTGCTGCCATCCATGACAAAGGATGTTCATGTGTGGGATACCTCCCACGCAAACCACCAGAGACATGGGCAGTACACCAGAGACATACTATGGTTCCTCACACTTCACAGTGCTTATCTGTACATAAATAACTATATGTAATCTTTCTTTGATTAGTTTGGCTAATTTTTTTCTTGATCAATTTCATTGGCCTTATGGTTTAATTGAATTTATTTATTATTTGTCTATTTGCTCTTTCACTGATTTTCACTATTTTTATTATTTCCTTCTTTCAGATCATGCTGAATTTAATTTGTTCTTTTTCTAATTTTTTTGAGTTAAACTTAAATAAGTTGTCTTTGGGTCTTTCTTTATTCTAAACATAAGCATTTTAATGTTATAAATTTCCCTCTGATCACTTCCATACCTGCCCTGTATAAATTTTGATATGTTGGATTTTCATTATCATTCAGTTCAAAAGTAAAATTTCTTATGGAAAAGTTGGATCCACTGTTTATTTAGAATGTGTTGTTTAATTATCAAATACTTAGGGATTTTCAGATATCAATCTGTTATTAATTTTTAATTAAATTCCACAGTAGTGAGACAAAACAGTTTGTATGATTGTAATTCTTTTAAACTTATGAGACTAGCTTAGTGGCCCAGAAGCTAGTGTATCCTGGTGAATGTTCCATGTGTTCTCGAAAAGAACATACTCTACTGTTGTTAGGTATTCGTTATAAATGTCAATTAGGTCAAATGGTTATGTGGTTTTTTTTCAAGTCATCTATATACCCTTACTGATTTTCTTCCTGTCCTATCAATTACCAAGAGAAGAGTGGATTGTGGATTTGTCTATTTATTCTCTTAAAGCTCTTAGCTTTTTGTTTTACCTTATTTTTAAGCTCTGCTCCTAGGTATATAAATGTGTAGGATTATTACATATGCTTGATGAATTTTTATCATTATGGCATATGCCTCTTTATCTGTACTAATATTTTTTACTCTGAAACCTAATGTATGAATTTAATATTGTCACTCCAGCTCCTTCCATTAGATTTATTGAGGTATAATTTACATATAATAAAATTCATCAATTTTAAATGTATCCCTCTCATCATCACAATTTATGATATAGAGCATTTCCATCCCTCCAAGAGGATACCTACTGTCCCTTTGTGGTCAATCTCTTCCCCCCCACTCCTGACATCTGATATGCTTTCTGTCTCTGTAGATTTTCCTTTTTTGGAATGTCATACAAATGGAATCACAACAAGTAGCATTTGGGGTTTGGGCTTCTTTGATTTAACATAATGCATTTTCATCCGTGTTGTTAGTTTGTTCTTTGTTATTGCTTAATAGCATTCCATTGTGTGGACAGACCACATTTTGTTTACCTATTTGCCAGTACAATAGCATTTGGGTTTCTTTTAATGTGGGGCCATTCTATAAAGCTACTACAAAATGTGGGTACATGTTTCTAAAATGGGGGTGCCTGGGTGGCTCTGTCGGTTAAGCCTCCGGCTTCGGCTCAGGTCAGATCTCACGTTCGTGGGTTCGAGCCCCGCGTCAGGCTCTGTGCTGACAGCTAACTCAGAGCCTAGAGCCTGCTTCCCGTTCTGTGTCTCCTTCTCTCTCTGCCCCTCCCCCCTCTCATGCTCTGTCTCTCTCTGTATCAAAAATAAATAAAACATTAAAAAATTTTAAAATGAAATGTGTTTTTATTTCTCTTGGACAAATTTTTAGATGTTGTATTGCTAGATCACATGTTAAGACTAGTATCTGAAACTCAAGAATGGTGGTCTTAGGCTATCTTTCTATACCCACCAGGCTTCTATATAATGCTAAAATCAGTTATGAAATCATGATTTCATACTGAACACTGTGCCAGGTAACATAAGTACATAACAGACTTGCAAACTATAGGTAGACATTTCAAGGCCTTAAAGCCCAAGAGTGGCCAGCTGTAGCCAGAAAAAACGTCAAAAGAATTCACAACTTAAGTTCCGATCTTGAGTATACTTTGAGAATGTAAAAGTTTTTTTAGATTATAGTAAATAACAATCTTTGAAAACGTGAACACGTGATTCTATTAACCCAGCCCAAATCCCTGTTTAGAAATTCTTGTATGCAGTTTAAATATACTTAAGACCTTCCAACACTGTTTATTTAATCGGTAGATATTACTTTTTAAGGATACAAAGAGTTTTCCTTACACAACAAATAATCAGTGTAAATATAATCTGGGCCTTGATTGATAGCTTTGTTCATTACTCGCACTTGCAGCAGTTTAAGACCCAAGTGGCTAGAACTAACTGCCCACCCCAGATCCCAATTGTAACTGAAAAAAGTAAAGGAGCTCCAAGGCGTTCAGAAGGCACAGGTAACGGGCACGGTGTGCCTGCAGAATCTGACATTTAAGCAGCCCTGCCCTTCTGGGCCACGGCTGCCTCGGCTGCCTCGGACCGGCGGGTGTGTCAGAGACAGAATGTAGAGGAGAAAGGGCTGAGCTCTGCCAGGGAGCGCGCGACGACGACCTAACCTTGGCTTTCACAGCAGCACTTGAGAAGGCCACTAGCAGCGCAGCTCCGAAGCCCCCTCCGCCCTCCGCGAATCCCGCAGTAGCCGCGCAGGTGTGCGCGGGGCGCGCGCACGCAGTGCGTGCCGGGTGCGGGGCTGGCAGGCGGAGGGGCTGCTGGGCGCTTCGCGGAGGGTGGTTGGCTGGTGGGTGTCGGCCTCCCAGCCATCTCTCCTCCTTCTCGTCTCGCGCCGGCCGGGGATGCTCCCGCGCGGCGCCCCCCTGCCTGTAAGCTGGCCGTCTCGAGGCGGTGGGGGCGGGGGCGTGCGGCGTGTGTGAGTAGCTGGGAGGGGGCCGTGAGGAGCTCGGCGGAGAGCTCTCCCGGGTTAGTCCGCCGCCGTCACCTGACTCGTTGGAGCGGCCACAGCTGAGGTGGGGGCGGGGATGGGAACGCGGCGCGGATCGCTAGAGAGACGCGGCAGCGCCGGCGGAGGCGGCGGCGGCGGGCGGGTACAGGCTCCTGAGGCCACAGGCCACGGGCGGCGGGCGTAGGGACCGCGGAGTTGGGGGCGGGGGTCGGACTAGGGCTGGAGGCATCGGGCCCCGGGGCACCGGGACCGCGCGCGGCCGCACACACCCACCCGGCGCGGCTTCCCTCGGCTGCCGGGGCTCAGCTCATCTTGCGGTGGGAGGCGCTGCTCCCGGGGCGGGGTGAGTACCCGCGGCCCCTGCTCGGCCCCCTCCTCCGCGTTCGGGCAGCGCGCGGATCCAGAGAGGATAATCCTAGGGCGTGGAGAAGGGCAGCGGCTGGGTGACAGCTCCGCGGCGCGCTCGATTGCGGGCGGGGGGCTGGGCTGGGCTGTCAGCCCGTCTCTGCTCAACTGCCAGGAAGGGCGAGGCGCCGAGAGACTCGGCGCCTCCGCAGAGCCCCCAGGCGGCCCCTGCGGCGGGGATTTGGGGGCGAAGGGAGGACACCCGAGCGAAGGGCTTCGGCGGGCCTTTGGAGGCGGCGGTGAGGAAAGAAGGGGAGGCGAGGGCATAATATGGCGCAATGCTAGGATAATCTCCACCGCGCCCGAGGGAGGACGAGCCCACTGCTGCAGTGGCGCGAGGAGGAGGAAGGAAACAGCCAGGGTTTGGGTATCCGATTCAGATCCCGGAGCCTGCGGGCTACTGGGAAGAAACGCTGCAGCGGGCAAGTGCGAGGTGGGCACCCGGTGGGCGCGGCGCCCAGGGAATAACCCCGGCGTACGCTGGAGTGGTCCGACACGCGGGGATCAGGTTGCAGGCAAAGTGCTGATTGACTTGGGGGACGCCGGAGGGGTGAGGCGGGCGGCACGGGGAGTGGGACGGGGACAGTGTCAAGAGGTTGGGACCGGCGGAGGCTCCGTGACGGACCTACTCTGGCTCAAGACCCTTAGATCGCGTCGCAGGAGCGGGGCTTTGCGCTTTGATGGCTCCTAGAGGTGGTACCAGGGCGGAGACGGAGGAGGAGGGAGCCGCCGTGCGGCTGGAGGAGGCAAGGCCAGGGTGCTTGGAGGGCAGGGTCTGCGGGTTTAAAGCAGGATCATCTCCCATTCTTTCCCGCAGAAAAGGAGGCGATAGACTTGGCCGGAGAAGATGTCGGGCCAAACGCTCACGGATCGGATCGCCGCCGCTCAATACAGCGTGACAGGCTCCGCTGTTGCGAGAGCGGTCTGCAAAGCCACCACTCATGAAGTGATGGGCCCCAAGAAAAAGCACCTGGACTGTAAGCATCTTTTTATATAAGTGGGACATGCGCATGGCAGAGGCGCCCTGGAGGCCGGGTATGCGGCCTGGGCTCGCTGTCTATAATGTTGCGGCTTTGAGAACTCCCAGCTGCCTACCAAATCTCCAGACGTGGAGGTTGCCTTGGGCAATCCTGAAACCTTGTGTATGAGTCTTTTTTCTTTTTTTTTCCTGCTGTTGACTTCCAAGGTCTTGGTGGAGAAAAAAATACTTTTATGTATTAATACTATAAAATACTGAGAAATTGCACCTTCTGGATTAGGCACTTTTCACCTCTTTTTTTTTTTTCTTTCTCCGCACACCACTCATTGGTCCAGGTTATAGGAAATCAGGGGTTTCACAGTCATAACCCGCCCCCCCAAAAAGAAAAAGATGAAATCATAAAAGGTCACACTTTTCACCCTAGTTTTCTTAATACAATTTTTGATAGTTTTAAAATAGTGTCATCTTTTTCAGTGTGGCTGCTGAGGTGTGTGTATGTATGTCAGTGTGTGGTGTGTTGTATGTAACCACACCAAACTGAAATAAGTTCAAGCTATTGAATGAGGAAATTGGACTTCAGAGATCATGGCGATTTCATTTTACACATCCTGGCACACTTTGTCCCATTCTCGGGAGCTGCTGGGCAGATTGACTGCTGTGGTCACAAAATGGATGTACTCTTCCAGCATTTGTGATGGTGCATTTTTACATGAAAAAAAATCATTCATAATGCTTTCTTTTTATATTTGTCATTTGATGGAAAACAGCTTTAATCTAGTTTGGAATCTGATACAAATTTTTCAAATGGTTAACACAGTGAAATTTTGTTATTGAAAGACAAATAAGGACTTAGAAAAAGGCTCTCATCAGCTTTAGGTGGTGAGGCTCTTTATAGGTAAGGCTCCATCTGCTCATGTTCTGTGGCTGCTGTTCAGTTTCTTTTTGTTGACCTGCTTAGGACCTACTCTGTTTTGGTGTTTGCTGGTAAAGGTCAGTGCTGGCATAGGAGACACGACTATAGCCATACCCATGTCCTATCTAGCTTCCTTTGCCCATTTTCTGGGTTTCTTTTGCTTTAGGCTTTCCCCAGTGTCTGCCTTGTGCAGCTGAGAAAATGGCACCAGTGTTAGAATTGACTTTAGTTCTATTATCTGTACAAGCACAGCTTGATGAAGTGTACAGCTGGACATTGTAAGGGCTGTCCTGACTTTGAGGCTGTTGTGTCATAGAATTGAATAATTTTGCTTCTCTAAGCTTGTCTGAGGGGAAAACACCATTACCCCTTTCCTGAGGGAGTTCCTAACAAAATTTGTTGATTATGGTATCGTGTGTTACATATGCAGTACAGGATGGAAGAGGCCACCACGGCCAGGGCACCTAACAGGAGTGGAAATTATAAATTCATGACCAGCTCATTTTGCTGCAACGTGCTGAATCATTTAGCCATCTTTCCATCAGTTTCCCCAACTCTGGAAAGATGACTCATGTCTTAAAGGTATGTGTCAGTCTAACAAATATTCATAATAAAAAGGCTATAGGTTATGGATTTGCTAAACGTTATAAAAATGATAGATCAATATATCAATACATTTCATAAGCCTTCACAGGTCTGAGCATTTCATTAAAACATTATTCAGATAAAGACTCACTTTTCCATATCTAAATATTTAGTTCCCTTAGTATTTTAGATCTGGAAAAGTCTCTTAAAAATTGTCAAGGTGGGAGGTTTTCCACTATCTCCAGCATATGTTAGTAAGTGGGATGATTTTGAAGATGTG
The DNA here is from genome assembly GCF_006229205.1 of Suricata suricatta. Taxonomy (NCBI): domain Eukaryota; kingdom Metazoa; phylum Chordata; class Mammalia; order Carnivora; family Herpestidae; genus Suricata; species Suricata suricatta. Next base: position 72,157,523 of record NC_043706.1, on the reverse strand, counting down.
GAACATAAGGGAGAGATTCTGTATTTAGAAGGCAGATGAAGCCAGAATTGGTATTGAATTATTAGTGTGAATAATCATAAGAAATAAACATTTATTGAGCAGTTAGTATATGCCAGGCACTGGGCTTTACATTATTAATTTATTCTGCTTAACAGGTTCAGGAAAGGTAATTAACCTTTACAGCTTTTAACCACTGCACTTAACTATTGTCTGTGGCTTATTGAGTAATATTTTCTATGGGGGAGAGGGGAGGAACAGTATTGGCCTGAATGGTGTAATCTCCAAAATACCCATCCTGTTTGTATGGCTTTGTGTGAAATCCAGCAGCACAACTCACATTCTTACTGTAATCTCTGTGGTATGCATGAAGACTTTTAAATTTGATCAGTTAAAAAAAAAATGAGGAAAAGGCAAGGATTGAAGAGTATTAGTTTTTCTTTTTAACATTTAATTTTTGAATGAGTTATAAAATAAATGAGCTGCACTTAAAAACAACCCTAGGGCAAATTTTGGAAAGATAGATATCACATTACTGATATGTCCTATCTTAAGACAACATGATATGAAAATTTGAATATACAGATATCATATATGCATTGTAAGAAAGCATGTTTACTTGGAATTTCTTGTGAATTTCCTTTAAATAATAGTAGACTACCTTAGTAGTTTATTCACAGGTTTTCAGTAACATACCAGTTATAAAAGTGAGTCACATCCATTATTAGAATGTGTGAACACATAACTGAGTTTCCCTATAGGCATTGAAGCACTCTTAAGTAATGTTTTAGGTTTGAAAATACTAAATAGTAGTTGGGAGGAAAAGAGCATAATGTAGAGTGGAAACAACACAAATTTAATTAGTTTAATTTGTGTATAACTTTTTAGTTTGGAATTTAGGTTTGAAGATTATAAGATTAAAGTTTATGGTTTTGTGATTTTTTTTCAGATATTGGATTAATTGAATAGGGTCTGAATCTTATTTATTTAAAGTATTGGTTTAAAAGATGATTTTTTCCTGTTTAGGTTGATAGGCCAAGAAAATTAGTGTTAATTCTGGTGACTTATACAGTGATGCTTACTGGTTTATGATTTACACATTTAAAGGAATGATTTGTTAACAGAAGGGACAGTTACATACGGTGCAAGGTAGAGATAAACTCTAGGCATATAATCTCAGATTCTTCCCCTTTTTCCAATAACAGGAAGTATCTTAGAGGAAAAATATATTCAGAAAAGCTTAAAATAACCAACAGTTTTTTTGAATTTAAGTTAATATTGAGGCACCTGGGTGACTCAGCCAGTGAAGCATCCAACTCTTGATTTTGGCTCAGGTCATGATCTCATTCATGGTTCTGTTCATGAAATTGAGCTCCGTGTCAGGCTCTGTGCTAACAGCATGGAGTCTGCTTGGTATTCTCTCTCTTCCTCTCTCTATTCCTCCCCTACTTATGAATGTGCACATATGCACTTAGCTCCCCCTCTCTTTCTCCTTCACAATATAAAGAAATAAACATTAAAAAAGAAATTAATATTATAATATTATATATCTTAAGGTACTTTTGGATTATGTAAAACTTTTATTCCATACTCTACACTATTATAATAATCTTGCTCCTTGCATGTGAAAATTAAATACTTGACCGGTGTTAGCTTGACATTAGTTTTTCTGGGTCCCTTTGTACTTTTTGTAACTTTGTGTACCTATTTGGTAACACATGAAATATCCAGGATTCAGCAAGTATTTAACTTTTGGTTACAACTGTTTTACATTTCAGTTGCTTTTCCTTTTCTGTTTTGTCATTGATGGCCTGCCCAAGTCAAACAATAAAGAGGTAAGATCCCATAGAGCTCCTACAGTCTACCCAAGTGCTATGTCATGATTAAAGAACAACCAAAAAATAGAGTCGGCCCAGTGTAACACTTGCAGGGAGAAATTTGGCAAGTTTGGCAGCCTAGTATAAGATTCATTCCTGTTAATAGCTCTTACAAATAACTTCTATATATGCCATATGGCCAAAAACAAAACAAAACAATCCTATTTAACATCATCAAAATTTAAACTTAGTCATTATTATCAAATCAAACCTCATGAAAAGCCAAATTGGTTATCAAACATGCTATTTTTACATTCTAAATATCTTGAGGGTTTTTAATAATAAGCTTATGCTACATAATGAACAAGTGATTCAGGTTCTGAATCTTATGTTTGAGGGAGACTGTCATTTTAGTAATGATTCCTATCTTCCCAAATTAAGAAAATCATGCTATTTCTTATTAGAATATTCAATAAAAGTAGTGGGAGATATGGATTATGTTTTCACTTAAGGCAGATTTTGGCAAATTATCACAAAACTCCTGCTGTTTTAGTTTTATTCATAAAATACCTGTAAATAAGAAATATTGTGAATATATGTAATAAAAATTTAACCTTAAAAGTTTAATTGCTTTATATAAGTGTGCTTAGTATAAATAAAATATATTTTGATTTATAGAAATGCTATTTGGTTATTCAGTTGATACCATATTTATACTTTTTATAACTTAAAAAATCTTTTTATAGTGCATAGATCTAAAAAATAAAGATTATTGAATGATTAATAGGATCGATGTATAAAAGTTTACTGAACACTAGAGTAACTTTCAACACAAGAAGTGTACTGCTATGCTGTAATATATTTTACTTTTATCTTAGTTCTCATTTCATTGCCATTGACTAAAATACTCCCTCTCATTTTTCTCTACCATTTTCTATATTTTCTATGCCAAGGAACACTCTGTTCCTCCTTTTTTTTCTTAATTAAAAATTTTTTTAATGTTTATTTTTTAAGGAGAGAGAGAGAAAGAGACAGTGAGAGTGAGAGTGAGTGAGCTGGGGAGGGACAGAGAGACAGACAGACAGAATCTGAAGCAGGCTCTAGACTCTGAACTGTCAGCACAGAGCCTGACGTGCGGCTCAAACTAAGGAGCCGTGAGATCATGACCTGAGCCAAAGTCGCACGTCCAACCAACTGAGCCACCCAGGCACCCCTGTTCCTACTTCTTGATTTCACCAGAAGACCCAGCCCAACTGTAGAGATGGAAATATTTTTATGGCAGTGAGGAAGAGTGAGGGGAGATACACTTCTGAAAAAGTATTCAAGTCAGTGATTATTTATACAGTAAATCTGTCAAGAGGCCAATCTGTACAGTCCTGTGATGTTCCCAGACAACACTCAGCATGCTGGGAGCTGGGCAGAGAGATCATGTGAGGTTTAGGGGCTGGCAGGAGCAGGCAAAGCAGAAGAGTGTCAGGTAATAGTAGGGAGCGTGCTTTAGATATGACTTAAAATAATTAAACAGGCTTTCTTTATATCAACTAGTTTTTCCTCGATCTTTTTACTGCCAGATTTTCAGAGAAATCTTTGTTTTTTTATGGTATAATATTCTGTTTGGGCCACTTTGGATTTTTTTTTTTCTCATTTGGTGATCAGTGTGGTTAGCAGATACTGTCTTAGAACCAGTATATAATTGGTAACTCACATCAATTACAAAAATTTAATATATGGAAAAAAATAAAATTATGTATGGAGTAAGTAAATTTATAGCTTAATAGCAATATTAGCTTGCAGCATTTTAGATTAAAATCTGGATTTTTGGTACATTGCCATATTAGTTTTAATGTTTAATAAATGGCTGCTGAAGTCTTACTTGTAATTTAATCTGTGCACTCCGTTACTATGGATCTATCGCTTAGCTTTTCATAAGTAAGTATCCTTTAAATATCTTACCTCCTCTCTTCAGATTGATTGATGCTGGGATAGGATGTTGTTGGAGCTTATCTAGGTTTCAATAACTCCATAAAGAAGGTCAGAAGTGACATATAAGCTTCTTCCCTGAGTGCCTAGGATGCTTTCCTTAACAGAGTTGTATTTTAGGTGGCTCAACTCCTGAGCCAGCTACTACTAAATGAACCTTCAAGTGTAATCATAATTCAGGTAAGTAATTTGAACTTACTTAGTTGCCATTAAAAATATTTATGAGTGGCTGAGTCAGTTAACTGTCCAACTTCAGCTCAGGTCATTATCTTGTGGTTTGCATCAGGCTCTGTGCTGACAGCTCAGAGCCTGGAGCCTGCTTCACATTTTGTGTCTCCCTCTCTCTCTGCCTCTACCCGCCTTGTAGTCTGTCTCTCTCTCAAAAATAAATAGTAAAAAAATAAAATAAAAAATATATGTTCTTCAGTTCCACTTTGTTTGCAAATTCTTTTCTCTTTACAGAGAAACATCATTTGCTTGTGAAGAGAAATTTTGGGTGTCTTTCTTCTCAGGGATTTATGTAATGCTCTATGTTTTGTTTCTCATTAAGGAGAGAATAGTAGGGGCACCTGGGTATCTCAGTTGGTTAAGCATCCAACTTCGGCCCAGGTCATGATCTCGCAGTTCGTAGGTTCCAGCCTCTGCATCAGGTTCTGTGCTGACAGCTCAGAGCCCAGAGCCTGTTTCGGATTCTGTGTCTCCCTCTCTCTCTCTGCCCCTCCCCCGCTCATGCTCTGTCTGTGTCTCAAAAATAAACAAAAAAAAATTTTTTTAAAAAGGAGAGAATAGTAGAATGGCATACCCAGTGTCAATTGCATGATGACCTATAAAGACAGGATGGAGCCTTCCTAGGAGCAGTTTGATGACAGCCCAAGCCAGAGAGAGAACAGTACCCAAAAGCCTACAGCTTTTTTTCCACTTGGGTTCCTGCTCTTTCTTCATTTGTTTCAAATGTGTAAGGATCCCTCCTGCCTTCCCATGTATACATAAACTTTCTCTATTATGCATCTTTAAGAAGGATCTATGAGAATGAACTGAGGATTGAGGGGGAAGGGGGAGGGGGGAAAAGAGGTGGTGGTGATGGTGGAGGGCACTTGTGGGGAAGAGCACTGGGTGTTGTATGGAAAACAACTTGACAATAAAATATTGAAAAAAAAATAAGAAGGATCTAGTGTTTTCTAAAGGATTTTGTATATGTCTTTCCTGGCTACTCAGGAGAGAGAGAAGCTGCATCTTTGTCTACTTGGTGTGGTTTTGCTTTTTTTGGCCTGATTATTAATTATTCTCCCAGGGTTAGCACTTTTATCTTCAATAATAACTCTTCTCTTTTCTGTATCAGTTTTTCTGTCATCTGTGTCTTTAACCTCTCCTCCTATCTCTCTCACAAACTTTTTCAAGTATCTCCATTTAAATCAAAGTTGCCTATATACAACTCTCTCTGGACTCTATGACCTCTTCCCATGGCCAACCTGTTGTTCCTGGCTTTTCCTTCACAGCCAAGCTTCTTGAAACAGAAGCCTCCCCGTTCCAAAGAAAGTCTACCCGTCTTCGGGTATTCTGTGTCTTTGGCTTAACCCATGTGTGGAATATTAGGATTGCTATTAGGTTGCAGGCATTGCCCACTGAATTGGCCAAGCCACTAATTTAAGAATTATCCTCCATCTGTCACATCCAGTCAGTGATCAGTTGTTAACTTTCTGGAAAGTCCTTCTTAACTGTATCTGCCTGGATTTAAATCAGTTAAAACTCATTTGTAAAATGAAGATGAGTAATAATCTGTCATCTTTGATGAGATATGATGCATGTGAAATACCTGGCCCAGAACTTGACTCACAAATGTGCACTGAACATCAGTTATCACTACCACCATTACTAGTACAATTGCTGTTGGTGTGACTATTGCTTTTACTAGTACCATTACTGTGACTACCACCACTATAACAACAGATGCAATCATTAGTGATTTGCCCTTACCATTTCTCCATGATTATTTGCCCCCTCTTTTCATTTACTTCAATTTGTACTTTAATTCCAACTTTCTAGTTTGGAAGCTTAAAATATATATTATTTTGGTTTCTTTTTGTGATCACCTTTAAAAAATTAATATGCCTACTTAAAGTCTAAAGTAGAACAGTGTCTTTCTTATTTCCTCCTAAAGAAGAGAAATTTAGAAACTTCAATCATCCACTTCTCACTTGCATGCTATGTTGTCTAGTGTTTTAATTCTACCATAGTTCTAACCCCTAAAATGATATATTATTATTTGATATAGGCAGTGTTTATGCAGGTAAATCCTCCTTGACTTCTTTGTTTACCATTCCTTCATTATGTCTAAGATCTTCCTGAACTACATGTATCCTTTTCAAACTCCTTAAGTGGGGCTCTTTAGTAGTAAACTCTATTTTTGTCTAAAAAATTTTTATTTTGCCCATATTTTTGAAGGATAGTTTATATACACTATATAAGATATAGTGTATATACACTATAAGATATATATATATTTCCCTCTTTTGACTTCTTTTGTCCATTTTACGAAGTCATCTATGAGTCTACCTGCCTTTAGGTAATCTCATAGTATTTGTGGCAGCTTTTAAAATCTTGTTTGTCTTGTCCTGCTGTAGTACATGTGTGTGTACATGTAGCTTTCTTTTATAAAATTTTAATTTCGGTACAGTTGATATAACAGTGTTATATTAGTTTCACAGGTACAATATAGTGCTTCAACACTTGTATACATTCCTCAGTGCTCATTGTGATAAGTGTACTTTTATCTTCCTTGTCTCACCTGTCCACTCCCACCTCTCTTCTGATAACCGTCAGTTTACTCTTGACAGTTAAAAGTCTGTGTTTTGATTTCTCTCTTTTTTGTTCTCTTTTTTGTTTCTTAAATTCCACATATGAGTGAAATAATATGGTATTTGCCCTTCTCCAACGGACTTATTTCATTTAGCATTATACCCTCTAGATCCATCCAGGTTGTTGCAAATGGCAAGATTTCATTAGTTTTATGGCTGAGTAAAACTGTGTGTGTGGTGGAAGGGTGGATATATCACATCTTCATCCCGTTCATCTATTGATGGACACTGGGGCTATGTCCAAATCTATTGTAAATAATGCTATAAAAAACATACAGGTTTATATATCTTTTTTAACTAGTGTTGTCATATTTTTTGAGTAATTACTCAGCAATGGAATTACTGGATAATATGATAGTTCTACTTTTTGGGAATTCCCATACTGTTTTCTATAATGGCTGCACCAGTTTGTATTCCCACCAACATTGCAAGAGGTTTCCTTTTTCTCCACATCCTCACCAACACTTACTGTTTCTTGTGTTTTTTGGCTTAGCTATTCTGACAGAAATGAAGTGATATTCACTGTGGTTTTGATTTGTATTTCCTTAATGAGAAGTGATATTGAGCATCTTTCATGTGTTTGTTGGCCATCTGTATGTCTTCTTTGGAGAAATGTCTGTTCATGTCTTCTGTCCTTTTGTAAATTAGATTATTTGACTTTTTTCTGGTATTGAGTTATATAAGTTCTTTGTAAATTTTGGATACTAACCTTTGTTTAGAGATGTCATTTGCAAATATCTTCTCTCATTCAATAGGTTGTGTTTTAGTTTTGTTGTTTCCTTCACTACATAGAAGCTTTTTATTTTGATGTCTCCCAATAATTTATTTTTGCTTTTGTTTCCTTTGCCTCAGGGGATACATCTAGAAAAATATTGCTGTAACTTATGTCAGAGAAATGACTGCCTTTGCTATCTTCTAGGCTTTTAATGACTTCACATCTCATATTAAGGTCCTTAATCCATTTTGAATTTATTTTTGTGTATGGTTTAAGAAAGTGTCCCAGTTTTATTTTTTGGCATGTGGCTGTACAGTTTTCCCAGCACCATTCGTTGAAGAGACTGTCTTTTTCCCATTGCATGTTCTTGCCTCCTTTGTTAGAGATTAATTGACCATATAGCTGTGGCTTTATTTCTGGACTCTCTATTCTGTTGCATTGATCTATATGTCTTTTTGTGCTTGTACCATACTGTTTTAATTACTACAGCTTTGTAGTATATCTTGATATCTAGGATTGTGATACCTCCAGTTTTGTTCTTGTTGAATCAATTCTTTTTCAAGATTGCTTTGGCTACATGGGTTTTCTTCTGTTTTCCTTTTTTTTTTCTTTTGTAGTTCTGTACAGATTTTAGGATTGTTTGTTCTAGTTCTGTGAAAAATTATGTTGGTATTTTGGTAGGGATTTTATTAAATCTATGGATTGCATTGGGTAGTATAGAAATTTTAACAATATTCTTCAAACCCATGGTCATGGGATGTCTTTCCATTTCTTTGTGTCATCCTGAATTTCTTTCATTAGTACTTTATAGTTTTCAGAGTACAGGTCTTTCACCTTCTTGGTTAAGTTTATTCCTAGGCACTTTATTTATTTATTGGTGCAAATGTAAATAGGATTGTTTTCTTAATTTCTTTTTCTACTACTTCATTATTACTGTATAGAAATACAACATATTTCTGTATTTTGACTTTGTATCCTGTGACCTTACTGAATTCATTTACTAGTTCTAGTAGTGTTTTGGAAACCTTTAGGCTTTTTAATGTGTCATTTGAAAATAGTAAAAGTTTTGCTTCTTCCCTGCTGATTTTGGATGCTTTTATTTCTTATTCTTGTCAGCTGTGGCTAGTAGGACTTCAAGAACTGTTGAATAAAAGTTGTGAGAATGGACATGATTTTGTTCCTGATCTTAGGGGAAAAGCTCTCCATTTTTCACCATTCAGTATGATGTTAGCTGTGGGTTTTACATATATGGTCTTCATTATGTTGAGGTATGTTCTCTCTGAACTATGTTGAGGATTTTTATTATGAATGGATATTGTACTTTGCCAAATGCTTTTTCTACATCTATTGAAATAATCAAATGGTTTTCATCTTTTTTCATATTGATGTGATGTGTTGATATGCAAATAATAAACCACCGTGTCATCCCAGGAATAAATTTCACTTGATTGCAGTGAATGATATTTTAATATATTGTTGGTTTGGTAATATTTTGTTGAGAGTTTTTGCATCTATGTTCATCATAAATATTGGCTTGTAGTTCTCTTCTTTTTGTGGTGCCTTTGTCTGGTTTTGGTATCAGGGCAATGCTGGCCTCCTAGAATAAACTTGGAAGACTTCCTTCTTTTTAGATGTAGCTTTCTTTTATTTATCCTTTTTGGAACATGTTCAGTTTTCTGAATCTGAGAATTCATTTCTCTTGTCAGAACTGGGAAATTCTTGTCATGTGTTATTAGTGAGTGTGGCCTGCACCCATTTTCTTTTTTGTCGTCTTCAAATATGGTTATACATACACTAAATATTTTCATTATATTCTTTTATCTCATTATATTCTTAAATAGCTTTTGTAGTTTCAAATGCTTTCTTTATTGTTTAGCATGCTTTGTTTTTCAGATATCTTCCAGTATATTAATTCTCTCTTCAGCTAGGTCATATCTGCTTTTACTCATCCTTAGTTTTGAATTTTATTCATTGTTTTTCATTTTTGAAGTTTCTCAAATTGCTCTTTTTCGGATGACATAGATTTCTTACTCACCTTTTGGGGTTCCTCGTTTATTCACCATTTGAAGCACCTCTCGTTTTATAAGTATATCTCATAGATCCATTACACGAAGTTCTGTGTCTCCCATTGTTTTTGACTATAATGAAATGTTTTCTCACATGTTTTGCAATTTTGGACTTCATCTGTGGGAATCCTGAAAATTTAGGATAACCTAGAGAGTATTTGTGTTTGCTTCTGCAAGATCCCACAAGTGCCACTGTCTTGAGAGCACCTTAAGTTGATTTCTGCTATTGAAGTTTCCCATCTAGTGCAAGTCTAGGTGTATAATTTCAAAGTCTAAAAAGTTCAGAATACCAAAATTCTTTTTTGTAAATCATTTGCTAGCATAATTTGACCTTATCCAGTCTTTATATTACCTACCATCAAAGTTTGTATGTGGAACTACAGAAATATTATTGTATTATGGTATACTCTTCAGATTAGACTGGGGTGTTACTTAATATATGGTGTATGTACCATTTTACTTTTGTAAAATCTGAACAATCCTAAATTCTGAAACACATATGGCTCTGAGGGTCTTGGATAGAGGAGTGTGAATCTGTAGTCTAAATATGAGTCACCAACTTGGACAAAGGAAAAGCTATGGTTATAAAAGCCCTAGATACTTCTTCTTTTTCCTGCATTTACCCAGAACCTCGACTGAGCAGGACAAGCTTTTCTATTATCTTCCTTTGCTGGAAAGTATTCTATTTTGTTTTTGTTTTTTCTTCTGATTTTACAAAGGGAGTAACCCTTTGAGGATCCCAGTTTTCTGTGGAGGTCTTTATTCCAACTATCCACCTTGCTTGGTCTCAAAGACCTTGTTTCCTGTTCCTTGTAGGGCTGTTAAAAGCTAAGCCTCCTGGCCACTCAGATTAACACATGGTCTCAAGGAGCCTGCTCTTCAGTATCACTTTGCCATGTGTTTTTCCGTGTCTTCTTTCTGCTTTGGCCTTGGGGGTTGCTCTCATTTTCTTGTGAGGTTACCCAAATGCGTGGAAGGATGCCAGTAATATTTATCTAAGTTATCAGGTGTGGGTTTTTTTCTGTATGCTAGAAATGCAAGCAGCATGCTTTCCTGTCCACTCTTCTTTCCTTCCACTCCCTGTACACACCTCAGTTCATTCCTGAGATTTTGTTATTTGGGGACAAAATTTATAACATTCCTTAACTATGACCAATGAAATAATAGAATTTTATAATCAGGTTTAACTATTAACAATCTAAAACAAACAAACAAAAAATACCCCCCCTCCCAAATCACCATATATAGTATGTATATCTAAGTATGTTTATGCCATGTTTCACTGGGTATGTTAGTCTGTTAAGGTTAAAGAAAAAACTTAATTATGAAAATTGAGGTTAAGGAAATATCCAAGTGAAGAATTTGATTATTCTCCTATTCTTTCTGAAGCTAGTTGTTTCAACATTATCATCTTCTGTAATTCATTTCCTTGAGAGAAGTATTAAAAATATAAGAAAATATTTTATTATTTTTCCTTAAATTCTGAAATATAATTTTAGAAAACTTCCATTAATCTCAATATCAACTTGATTAGCTGATTAGCTTTTAACTGTACCCTTTACAGATCCTCCGTCATCTGACTAAACAATTCAGTTAGGCCATGGCTTAACAAAGTTTTGTTATTTTTGTCTCCCTAAGTCAACAGGGTTGCAATGTATTCATGTTTTTCTGGTCTCTTCATTAAGCATTTTACATTTAACATTCTGATTTTTGCCTGCCACAAATGAGCATGAGCGCATCCTTGGAAGTTTCCACGGAAAGCCGATTTGAGGCTGTGCTAATGAAGAAGCTGAATCCACTGTTTAACACCTGCATCTCCTCATTGCTTTATTTTGTACTTCCTTTTTTCCCCACAAGGGAGCTCATCATGGTTCCAAAGGAGTCACTTAATTTTTAGTTATGCTCTATTGCATTTTATGAAAAACTGTGTGCTGCAGTAACATTACTCTATCAAGGGTCTGTTCTCTCTCTCTCTCTCTCTCTCTCTCTCTCTCTCTCAGTGGGACCTAGTGACTTTGGCCCTTGTTTAGATTGTACTGATCATTGCATGCAGTAATGCTGTGAACTCAGAAAGAAGTGTTTCTTCAATTGAGTTCATTACTTTTTCAGGTGGAAAAGGATTATAAATTGGGCACTCAGTTGGTGTGAATGTAAATTGGTGCAAATATTTGGGAGAGAACATTGGCAATATTAGTCAAAACTCTTAAAAACCCTTTGACACAGCAATTTGACTGCTATAAATTTATCTCTGATAAATAGTTGGCATAAAAAAGTACGCACTCAAAGATTTGTTGCAGCAGTGTATATAGGAATACAAAATTGAATACACCTAAATACTTGATTAAAAAATGATGGTGTATCCAAACAATAAGATACTGGGCAGCCTTGAAAAGTAAAGTTGTTAAAGTATATCTGACATACAAAATATGGTCTAATTTTCATTTTTAAAAATATATATAGATATGTTCATTATACATATTTTGGCAGAATATTTGCAAAATGCTGTCTGTGTGTAGAAGGACTTTTACTTCTTACTGTATACTCATGTCAATCATGACTGGTTTGATTATGAGTTTTGGCAACATAGCTCAAACTAATTTGGTCAAAGACCAGGGTCACTTTGGTCACTCGTAATCAAACTGAGGAAAAGACAGGGTGAACTGGACCTCCCTGGTGCTTGTTTAGGATTCTTCCTCCACCTCCTGTTTCTCTTGCCTCCATTTCACACAATAGTGGTAGAGCACATGCATGCTTCAGTCTCACAAATTAACTTTTTCAGTGAGTCTGGAAACAGTGGACCAAAGCTCCCAGGTACACATCACCCACAGCCTTACCAAGAGAAAGGAATTCTCTTCCTAGACTTAGAATTTTACAAATTCATAGAGAGAAATTCTGATTTGCTTTGCTCAGGTCATGGTTTATCTCTGTGAGTATGTGGCATGATACTACCTTGCTGGGAATCCTGAGAACTAGTGGCTCGATATGAGTTTTACTTCTTGCTCACATCACAGTCTATTGTGGATGGCTCCTTCCTTCTAGGAATTCTATCACTTAGGATTTCACCACTGAGTTCTATGCATCTATCTAACAGAGGAAGGAAGACAGCTGAGTTGGGGGGAGGGAGTATTGTGAGGGAAGATTTGGGTCCAGGTCTAGACATTATTTGGCCTGTATTCCATTGGCAAGAACTCAGTGGCCTCAATAGGAGAAGGTGGGAAATGAAGACTAATTGTGAATCCAGGAGGAGAAGAAAATAGGATGTGAACACATAGTATTGACTCTACTATGTCCATGGAAACAAAAATTGGATTATGGCTTGTCACCTATATCTTAAAATACTTATTGTATGCCACTTAGATCTCCAGGGATTTCACTGCTATAGTAATGTGGTCATTAATATCTAGCAATAAACTAGCTGCTATTATTTCCTTTTTCAGTTAAACTAGATGATTCTGGAAATGGATGACTAATGGCCAGCCAATAGACTTGCTGCATATTTCTCCATCCTTGGCAGACATTGCAGATTGATCCTAGCAGTTTTATTCAAAGCTTTGATTTGGCCTCCTAGTGCATCCATAGACAATACTTTGGATTTCTGCTGTCAGTCATAATTGACACTCAGGATGAAACACATTTGCCATCATTTGGCTAGGCAGTTTATCCATGCTAGATAGCAAGGCAAAGCATTTGCTGGATTTACTGAGAACTCCAGACTGGCACTCAACTTGGATGGTTCCAAGCATAGAATTCATCTGACAGCAACCTTGTCTTTAAAATCCAGTAATTCAGGGCACCTGGATGGCTTAGTTAAGCGTTTGACTCTTGATTTTGGCTGAGGTCATGATCTCACATTTCATGAGTTCAAGCCCCATGGCAGACTCCATGCTGACAGTGCAGTTACTGCTTGGGATTTTGTCTCTCCCTCTCTCTCTGCCTCCACCCCCAAAAATAAATAAACAAACTTAAAATCTAGTAGTTCAGTGATTTGTATGGTTAGGCCATGGGGAGTAGCTCTTCCTTGCTCTGCTTGATAGCTAAAGGGTGTTGTTCCTGGTTTTCTATTTTACATTAACAGAGACTATTAGGGCCAATGTGAGACAGGGAGAGGATGTTTGAATATTTGCATTTAAGATCTAAACGTTCTTCAGGCATCAAGTCTGTTATTAATCAGTTGCCTTAAGATGTGTTATACAAAGCAAGCATTTTGAATTTTAGTACCAAGGAATTTTCTTTGAGTTGTTACTTAGACACCTACATAGACATGGTTCCTTTTTTGATGTAAGGTGCTTCTTTATTTACTTTTTGATGAATAAAGGGATTCTCTGGGGTGAAGGAGGAGCTCACACATGAGCATTGTGCCCGGCACATGTATGCTATCAGTTGCTACCATCCTCATGAACTCCTGTGAGGTAAATGCTCTTTTACAGAGAAGGGAAATAAGGCCCAAAGAGGTTAGAGAACTCATCCAAGGTCCCACAGATAATGAGGAGAGAAGTCAGGACTTTATCAGGGACTCTAACTGTAAGACAATAGGTTTTATTTCCTTTGCATCATGATTTTTGCTTGTTTTGTGTGTCTCTAGTGTCACCAGTAGCAATAATCCAAAACAAAACCATTGATTGTTTTTTTTGGGGGGGGGTTGGGATATAAAGACAGGTTATTAGGAAATTAGCTGGATGAGCAAAATGCCTGCAAAGGCCTGGGCTTTGGCTAATGGGGAAAAAAGTGGAGGGGGTGGGTTCAAATGACTGTTCTTGAGTCAGTCTCAGCCTCATGAGTTATGTCTTTTGATGACTGTCTTTTTGATGACTTGTTATTGAAGCCTTTATTTTATCATATGTGTTAATTAAGGACTTCAGGAAGGTGGTGGAAGTTACAGCAGGAGGAGTACTGATCTGTGATCAGAGAACCTATTCTAATTCCAGGCTCTGTTGCTTTCGGGCCATGATCTTGGCCAGACTAACTTTATTTCTTTGGGCCTCAATCTCTTCTAAGGCATCCTGGGGATATGGTAACACTTAAATGAATAGATTTGTTAAAAACAGGAACAACAACAAACTTTGACACTAAATTACTCTCCAAATTATTGTTATTAGAGGCAAAAACCTTTTGAGCCCTGATAATTATCTTCCTGGGTACCTTTCAGATCCTGCATGCACCAGTAAATATGCAAAAGGAGCCCAGCTTCAGATAATCTGTGCTGATCTTGTGTTACTGGAGAGAGAATAGTTTATTTCAAGAAGATGTGTAAAGAGAATGGGGACAGTTAAACCCTCATTGTATAGTTGCGTGACTTTGTTTTTGTGCTATTGACAAATGTTAGTACTAATTATAAAAATATTAGTGTAACTTGTGTTTGATTAAAATCATTTCCTAAAATATATTGAGACTTTGTGGTATAGGTTTAGACTTAGCATTTTTTAGATATTAAACTTTTCAAATATAGCTTTTTAGTAAAAGAGGGTTATTGATTCTTAAAGAAAAATAATGATAGCTGTCCATGGAAAGGTTTAAGACATATAGGAAGTGATAAAACTAAAATAAAGTGCCTTTATTTTTAGGCCTAGATTCTTCATGGTTAGCATTTTTTACTACTCTCTAGTTATAGTTGAAGACATGAATAGAAAAGGAGACACAGTAAGTAGACTGTTTTACATTAGGCATTAGTGAGTTGCCCTTGAGGAAATTTTTTTTCTATTTGGAAAACAATTTTGAACTGGCAGTAAAATTGGTTGAAAAGTAAGGTCAGTTTTCATGGTGAATCTCAATTTATATTGTATATACTAATAGTGAAATATATTGTGAGGAGTTAGACAATTTTTAATACTAACAGAAAGGTGAACAAAACAGCACTGTATAACAAAATTTTATAATTTTAAGGATACTATGTTCATTTAGTTGAAGGCATTTTGAAAAAAATTGTTAACTGGATAATTGAATCATTTAAAATTTTACATGTAAAAATTTCATCCTTCTATCAGTAAGCAATATAGTTGTGGTTAAGAATCTGTAACTATCAATACATTAATTAACCAGATATAATATAACTTTAGAAGGGTTATAATTCTTAGAGTTTGTCAACACCTTAAATATGTAATAAATATGAGCTATTTTATTTTTAAGCATTTTTTTGGTGTGTTTTGTTTAAGTAAACTGCTAAACTTGGCCAGAATCTATGAAAATTGTGGAAAGGGCAAACATTTGCCTTGACTCAGGAGTACCATTCTTGAATTAAAACTCTAATCTTAAAAATCCAAGAATTAACTATTAGCAGTTAGAATACTGGAATTGAAATATATAAAAAATGGAATATTAGCAATTTCTGTGTCATAGTATGATACATTATGTATATCTAATTGGTTATCATATATAAAACTCAGTTATATAGTTTGCAGTTAAATAGTTTTCTTTATGTTATATGAAAGTTTTTAGAAAAATTAATTCCTTTCCCATACTAATTTATTTTTTGGACTTTTAATATGGGAACCAAGCTAATACTACCTATCTCTGTTTTCTTATAGTACATACAGAAGAGATAAAATTGAAGGGTGTTAGGGCATGAGATATGAAAGAAGAAATTACTAACGTTGTAAGATTTGTCCCTTTGAGCTAAAGATTCACTATTCCTATTTCCAAACTTCTATGAAAAAACACAGGGTTTGTAACATCGGCACTCTCTTTTTTTGGAGTTATATTAGTCAAATTGGATATAACCAATGAAACAAAACAACTTGTTTGGTGTGTACCTATTGCTTTAGTAGAAAATTGAGTATTTAGTAATGTGTTACTGAGCTGAGTTGTGTTTTCTTAGACCCGTAAACCTTCATTCACCATGTGCTTCCTAACTAATTTCAAGATCTCAAAATATATTCTAGTCTCTTTTGGATTATAAAGCAAAAGAAACATAATGAGACTACTGGTCTCTTAAAAAGTCATGCTAAAGGAGAGGTGCTTCAGAAATGTGTTACATTTTCTTGAATAACAGTATTATTTATTCTTCAAGGAGAGATTTGTTCATCACAGCACTATTAGGAACCATTCCCTGGAGAAAAATTGAAATAGTCAAATTAAGTATTGTTCTATGTCCATAATCATTAGGGAAACCCTCAATATATGATAGACTCTTTTTCCCTGTATTTAAGAAAACTTACCTGAGAGTATTTTTTATAGTAATGACAAATGCAAAGATCATTTTAATGAATTGTTCAGAGGAAATTAAGATTAATAAAAAAATTAATATGTATAATGAAAAGAGGTGAATGATGAGATATGGAAAGGAAGTAAAAGGGAAAAAAATGAAGACAATTATACTAAATCACTGAAGATAAAATTTTATGACCTAAAGGAAAGGTGGAGAGTGAACTGTCAGAATGTGTAGGATAGAAAATAAAGGTAAAGCAACTGACATGAAGAAATAGAGGAGATTTTGAGACAAATATTTGACATAGTTTAATAAGAAATCAAACATGATATTTATATTCATACTTTTTTGAGAACTGAAGTCAAAAATTATTTTCTAAACTTGAGACCTCATTTTCTTCACTATCATCTCTCTTGATCTTTAAACTTAAATAAGAGTAAAGTGAGCCCTATCATACTGAAACTAGGTTAATATTTACCAGATTTAAAAAATATTTATCCTGAAGTTATTTGGAAGTTTCCATTTTTAGTGCCTGCCTTGTGTTTACTTTTTCACCTTTTTTTTTTTAACCGGTTTTTATGTGTAAAATGTATCAAGCTCATCTATCGTTTCAACAACATCCAACAAATGTTTACTGAAGACCATAGTATACTCTGCTAGGGTTGGCTTTCTTGCTTTATAGTTTCATAATTTGGTAGACCCAAAATGGAATTTTTAATTTCTAGAATTTAAGTAGATGATTATTTGAAAGCTGTGCCATGTAGTCTCATAGACATGTTCTAAAGATCACAATATATTCAAATATAAAGAGCTGGTTGACAGTTCAGTTACCATGATGGCTGCTTTGTCCTCAAGCTGTTTGACCCTGCCACCAGCTTCTCTTTCTTTGGGTGGTCCTAAATATCTTTGTCCCGAATGTTGCAGCTAGAATGAGAGAGGATGTTCCAAGCCCCACCCTGAGCCTTGAAGGATAGCACAATTGAAGCTGAAAGGTCTTGAACAGGTACTTTTGCTCGCTGTGAGCAATACTTAATTCCTTCGGGGGCTCAGTAAGCAGAGGGTAAAAATTAGTGAGGTGCTGTGGAAAACTGAGATAAGATAAGCAGCCTCTATTGAGAGCCTCATAGGATAGATATATAAGCAAACCAGTAATGATATGCCATTATAAGTGAAATAGTGAAGGTATGACGAATATATTGGGAAAACACATAGGAGGGAATGGCCAATTTTGCCTGAAAGTTGTTGGGAAAGGCTTTTCTGAAGTAATGATGTCTGTTTGGATATTGGGGGATGAATAGGAGTTTGCCAGACAAAGAAGCATGACTAGGCAGGACATATTTATTTATTTATTTTTTAATATTTTATTTATTTTTGATATGAGAGAGACAGAGCATGATAGAGAGGGGCAGAGAGAAGGAGACACAGAACCAGAAGCAGGATCCAGGCTCTGAGCTAGCTGTCAGCACAGAGCCTGTTGCGGGGCTCGAACTCACAAACGTGAGATCTGACCTGAGCCGAACTCAGAGGCTTAACTGACTGAGCCACCCAGGTGCCCCAGCAGGACATATTTAGTATGTAGTGAAAAGAAAAGAGAAGTAGGGTGAGACAATGTGGTAAAGAATCACAGAAGCCAGCCCTAAGTTTTATTTTGTAAAGCAATGAGAAGCCAGTGCAGAGTTTTAAGTAGGAGTGTACCATCATCAGAGTTATTTTTTAGGAATATACATCAGATTATATAGAAGACAGCCTCATTAGGGAGAATCAAGATCAGATAAAGATACTAGAGTGAGTCAAGTGATAATGAAGGCCTGAATAAGAAAAATACCAACCGGATAAAATGGAGAGGCGAGAATGGAAAGGAGATTCTGCTCCTGAAGCCACTGGCTTTTATTTGAAGGGGAACGAGGCCTAGGAGACCAGGGGAACCTAACATTTTTAGTTGGACAAACTATGGAGGCAAATTTCATCTGTTTGAAAACATTTTCATACGCTTACCCTCAGTGCATTGAAGCCTGGATTTTTATCTTGCCCTTAAGCCTGTTTAATCTCATGTCAGTCATTTGAATCTTATTTGACAGCAACTTCATCTATCCAATCATTTGTCATTAAAGTCATGTTTGACTCTTCTTTCTTTGCTACTCCATATTTATTTAGTCAGGAAAACCTGTTGGCTCTGCCTATCTGCAAAACATACAGATCCAGCTGCTTGTCACCACTTCCACTGCTACCATCCAATCCCAGCCACCATTATCTCTTACCAGGATCAGTGCAATAGCTGCCTAATTCTGCCTCCATTCTTACCCCATCGCCAACAGTATATTCTCAACACAACTGCTAAAGTGATCTTTTTAAATGTAATTCTTGTCATGGCACTGGTCTGCTCAGAACCTCCATTTCAGGAGGCTCAGTCAGTGAAGTATCCAAGTCTTGATTTCAGCTCAGGTCATGACCTTATGGTTCATGGGATCAAGTCCTGTGTCAGCCTCCACACAGTCAGTGGGGAGCCTACTTGGGTTTCTCTCCCTCCTTCTCTTTCTGTCTCTTGCCCATGTGCATGCTTGTGTTCTTTCTCTAAACAAACAAACAAACATACATTAAAAACCCTCCATTTCACTCACCCCAAAATCTAAAAGCCATTGGAATGGCCTTCAAGGCCCTTTAACATCTGGCTTCTGCCCCCTCTACCTCATACTGGGCTCCAGGCACATTGGCCTCTTACTGTTTCCGAACAAGTCAAGGAAGCCACTGTATTGGCACCAACTCTTTTCTCTGCTTCAAATGCCCTTTCCCCAATATCTGCATGGATAAGCATAATGGTCTCTGCCTGAGATGAGCTTACAGTATAGTAGGAGAAAAAGAAATATATGTAGGAAAGAATATGATTAACCATGTTATTGTTTTTACGTTTTTGGTATGTTCTGATACAGGTATGATTCGGAAATTTTAACCACAGTTATATGGTAGCTAAATTTCAAGTGAACTTCATCACAAACATATGACCCATTTAGGATATTATGATTTCCTGAAGGGCATGAAATAATTTGTTATTTTTTCTTAAAATGGTCTTTCCTTGTCACAGTTTAAATAAAAACAACTAAATCCATGCAGTACACATGTTCACTTGAAGTGACTGATATTTTACCACAAATCTCCCTGAACACTTCACTCTGTTTATATTACAAGAGCTCTTCAAACCCCCCGTATGAACTCAAGTTAAAGAGTTAACAACGGGGTGCCTGGGTGGCTCAGTCAGTTAAGCCTCCGACTTCGGCTCAGGTCAGATCTCACGTTCGTGGGTTTGAGCCCCGCATCAGGCTCTGTGCTGACAGCTAGCTCAGAGCCTGGAGCCTGCTTCCGGTTCTGTGTCTCCTTCTCTCTCTGCCTCTCCCCCTCTCATGCTCTGTCTCTCTCTGTATCAAAAATAAATAAAACATTAAAAAATAAATAAAGCGTTAACAACTAGCTTAAATGAGGCACAGAATAGCTGGCTGACTACAATCAAATCAATCATGTTAAATTCATTCTTCAGTTTCAAAACTTGATAAACCTGACCTTTATTAATGACTTAAGTGTTTACATAAGAATTACTATCCAAGGAAGCCAAAACCTAGTGAACATACCTTATTATTAAAGCAAGGCACTCTAAGTGCCTAAACGGACTTTCATGCCCATCAACAACAAAAACGACATTATTGTTAATTAGCCAAATGTGTGGTTGTAAACACGCTGATAAGAATGCCTCAAGTTATTTCTAATCTCCATGGAAATTGGCTTTCATCTCATCCTTATTCAGTCATACCCCCATGTGAAACAGCACTAAAGAAAAGTTTGATTAAGCTCTACTAATTGAAATTAGAGTTGGTAGATTTAGTGCCGGCCATTGAATCATTCCATTAATCCAAATGTTTGTAATCATTGTCCTAAAGGATGTTTAGGCTCTAATATATTGCACCTGAAATTCAAGGAGGCTACCTAAAGACAATGTAAAAGTAAAGTATGAAAGCCATCTTATCCCCATTTAATGGGCTGGGCCCAAATTGTGCCCCAAATTTACATAATTTATTTGCTGAATTAGTCTCTAAAGACCTGTTAGCCACAGTTTAAGAACAAAGCTTTGTCAGTGCTTTGAACAAAAGAGATACTTTAATATTTAAATTCTGTGGAACTCATAACATTCTACCCCGTTGTTAAATACCTCAGTGGCCAGTAGCTTTTAAAAAACTAAATGGCAAATTTTATTATGAACTATATAAATATGACTAGTTTATTCAGAGGAACATTTGATGTAATAAAAATAGAGGTTAACTAAGTAGCCAACTTGTCCCTGAGTGACTTCATGTAATTTTGGTGAACTTTCATAGGCCTGATACAGGAAGAACCCAAGTAAGAGACACAAGGAAAACAAAAATCAGTGCTAAGTATGGAATATGAAGGAAAGCTGGAATGAGGCAGTTGAGATCGAGGCAGAGTGCATTCCAGGTGCACAGCAAATTCTTAATGAATAGGTCTACGGTACACCAGGTACTATTCCAGATGCTTAGGGGTATGTCTGTGAACCAAGCAGATGAAAATGCTTTCCTTGTAAAGCTTATATTTAAGGTGAGTAGTAAGATAGTTGATAAGCAATAAACACAATAAATAAGTAAATTGAGTAAGGTATTAAAGACAAAAAATTCTACGGAGAAAAAGATGTAAGCATAGATATAGGAATTGATTAGATGGGACTTGAGTGTAAAATAAAAATGACTGGATTTTATGTGTAGAGGAAAGGCCATTGAAGTTGTTTAGAACAACGAAATGATCAGCTCAAAGAAATGTTTTGGGAATGTTGGTCTTGTTGAATGCAGAGAGGTTGGAGTGATGAGAATCTACTTAAATAGACTATCTTAGAAGACCAGAGGCAGGTCTAAAGGGCTGGTAGATGTGTACAGGGAAACTGGAAAGAACAGATGGAGTAAAAGACATGAATATTATAATAATGTGTTAAGGAAAATGAAAGAATCAAAGATGACAGATTCCATGTCTAGTTGCCCTACAGAATGGCTAAATAAAAAATTAAGCAGTGTGTGATAGTCTTTAAGCTGCTTTAAAAAAAAGAGAGATAATACCTGTTTGTGTTAGACCTCACTTTAATTCTTTCTAACAACATTGAAATCAATGTGTTTATGCTTTTATTGATTCTCTCTCTTAGTCTGTGCCAACCAACACACTAGGCATTCTCCCTACTGCTTATTGCCTCTGCCAGAAATAAGATGTCTTCCAGTGTGGAATGAGCTGGTGCAACTCTCTGTATTTGGGGATGGCGCAAGGGGTCTCCTCCCCACCATAGTCCTGCTCTGAGAGCGTGACAAAGCAGCTGTGTCCATGTCAGGTGTGCTCTGACCCTTTTTTTATAGCTTTCTTGGGGTTGTGACACCCACTCATAATTCTTGTCTTGTTTACACACTGAGGGGCAAACTTTGTAACAGAAACTTAGAGCAGCAAATGGGGATGATCTTTAAAGAGAATTATAGCAAGGTCTATGCAGACATTCCACATCCTCCTCCCTTTTCTGCCACATTTTGGTTATCTTCTGGGAAGGAGACACAGACCGTGGTGTAACTCATTTTAAAAATGATTGTTATGGTTTTCTCCCTCCCTATGTTCCTTTGAGAAAGAGGAGTCATTACTCAAAGGTGACTCAAAGGTTTCTTGTTACTGTTCTTAAAGTCAACGTGATATGAATCATTTCTGATTTTTTTTAAAATAATGGATAGAACTCCAAGAATTGGAGTTATTAACACAGGTTAGGTTTGAGAGATAAGGAGAAAAGGAGCATTTATTATATTTCTCTCAAAAAATGTTTTATATCTACTATATTTCAGGAACTTTGCTGGTGCTGTCTTCCAGAGCTTACATTCCAGTAAAGCACACAGATATGTGAATAAACTTGAATGATATTGTAAGATGAACTCTAAATGGTGTGTAGAGAGACCAGGGAAAGGACTGTGCTTGGTAAAGTTGAAGGATGCTCCCAAAGAAAGTATTGTATGAACATCCGGCATGAATGGGAGCCCTAGAGTGGACAGAAGGAAGAAGAGAATGCCAGACCTGGGTGACAGCTATGCAAATACAGACAGGAGTGAGAGCACAGGAGGCTCCCAGTTTGGGAGGTGTGCTGTATGTAAGGAAGCAGCAGGATGTGCAGGCTGGGCAGCGGGAGCCTGTGTCAACCTTTCTCAGTCTCATCTGAACGCAGAACACAGAGCATGATACAAGTAACTGGTTCCTCAAGTCCCCCAAGGATGTTATATAACTAATACCATTCAACATAGATGAAAGATAAGTCCATTTGTTACATTACAGTGGCTGCTTTAGGATATTGAGGAGCCCAGGTTGAGAAGGACTTAATTATATGAAGCTATTTGTTTCTTTAGTAGAATGACATCCTCACATTTGCATTGAGGAATGTATTTTTAAGAGCTAGTTAAAAATATAAAAAGAGTAGGGGAGGGGCGCCTGGGTGACTCAGTTGGTTAAGTGTCCGACTCTTGCTTTCAGCTCAAGTCATGATCTTCAAGTTGGTGAGATCAAGCTCTGCTTTGGACTCCAAGCTGATTCTCTCTCTCTCTCTGTCTCTCTATCTCCCTCTTTCCACCCCCACCCCCCATGCAGATGCACTTGCATGTACCTCTCCTTCTCTGTCAAATAAACATTAAAAAAAAAAAGGGTAGGAGAACAAGTTATGAGATAAGTGGGATAGTGTTCTAAGCAGAAGATAATAAGATGATTAAGGCAGAGCAGAGAAAGTTTCAGAGACATGTACAAGTCAGGATCTATGAGACTCGGTAATTGATTGAACATAGAGGGCAAGACAGAAGAAGAAACAGTGCTGAGCTAGAGAGCTGAGATGTCTTTGTGGATGGCAGCACCGTTTTCTGGGCTAGACAAAGTAGGTCTGAAGAGAAGGTAAAAATTTCCATTTTTGTGTTGCTGGTCTCTTTTAGATTATCCAGGTATAGTGGAAGCAGAGGCATGGAAAAGATTGCTTGAAAAGACAGTCTTGACTGAGAAAAAGGAAGGACTGAGGAAGTAATCTTGGGAACACTCATTTTTTAAGGATTTGGAGGAAGAAGAGCTTTAATGAAGGCTAAGAAAAAAAGGCAGAGATAAGAAAAGGGCCAGAAAAGGGTGGTTCTCCCAAATCCCAGAAATACAACTTTCGAAAAATTAGGTCAGTATTGTCCAATAGCACATGAAATGGATTAGGATGGGAACTAGAGAGTATCCATTGGTTTTAGCACTTCATGGTCACTACTGACCCTGGAGCAGACTCAGTGAGGATTATTGTCATTTCATAGAGGTTCATAAGGGCTGACCAAGTTGTAGTGGATTCCAGACGTGTGAATGAAGAACCAGAGAAAGAAGTTGTGAGTTTAGGAGTCTAGAGTATAACACAGAGTCAAGAGAGAGATTTCATGTTTCTTTGTCCTCAGAAATGGACCATGTTAAGTACATGTTTAAAAGATAACAGGGGTGCCTGTCAGTTGAGCCTCCAACTTCAGCTTAGGTCATGATCTCACAGTTTGTGGGTTCGAGCTCTGCATCAGGCCCTGTGCTAACAGCTCAGAGCCTGGAGCCTGCTTCGGATTCTGTGTCTCCCTCTCTCTCTCTGCCCCTCCCCCACTCATGCTCTGTTTCCTTCTGTCTCAATAATAAATAAAAACATAAAAAAACATAAAAGATAACAGAGGATGATGAAGGGAAGTGGGTGGAGAATGGGCTGGGTAGGTGATGGGTACTAAGGAGGACATTTGTGATAAACACTGGCTGATACATGTAAGTGATGAATCACTGAATTCTTCTGAAGCCAGTATTGTACTGAATGTTAACTAGAATTTAAATAAAAAATTTGAAAAGAAAGAAAAAGATACAGAGGAGATGGTATAATAGAAAGAATTTAAAGATATAGACAGAGTAGGGGGAAAAGCCTAAGGGGTGGGAGCCCAGAATGAGCTGTGTCTGGAAAGGAGGGGAGGGCTCATCTTTCTCCAAGGCTGAGGAGAGAAAACAGTGGGCTGTTATGTCACCAAATGGAAGGGAGGTCTAGAGTGTGTCAGAATTCAAGGGAGCTGATAACAAAAGCACATTGCTTTCACTGCTGTGACTCAATAATGGGAATTCTGTGACCTACGGAGCTTCACATTTAAAATCCAGATCGGAGCACCTGGGTGGCTCAGTCGGTTAAGGGGATAAGCATCTGACTTTAGCCCAGGTCATGATCTCACAGTTCCTGGGTTTGAGTCCCACATTAGGCTCTGAGCCTGGAGCCTGCTTTGGATCCTGTGTCTCCCTCTCTCTCTGCCCTTCCCCTGCTTGTGCTCATGCTGTCTCTGTCT
>NC_043706.1:72105097-72132474 GCF_006229205.1 Suricata suricatta | reverse complement strand
TCACATTTAAAATCCAGATCGGAGCACCTGGGTGGCTCAGTCGGTTAAGGGGATAAGCATCTGACTTTAGCCCAGGTCATGATCTCACAGTTCCTGGGTTTGAGTCCCACATTAGGCTCTGAGCCTGGAGCCTGCTTTGGATCCTGTGTCTCCCTCTCTCTCTGCCCTTCCCCTGCTTGTGCTCATGCTGTCTCTGTCTCTGTCTCTCTCTCTCTCTCATAAATAAACATTAAAAAAATCCGTATTGCAAGGATTTTTGGGTCCAGAATTTCTGCCGCCAATCCCTGTTTCACAACACTTGGGGGACGTGGTAGACCATGATCAGTCATCTTTGGGGCCAATTATTGCTTTTAGAGTTGATTAGAGTTAGTAGATGACCCTCTAATCTACCTCTTGACCCTTGCTCTCACCTGTGATAGACAGTTGCTGCTCAGAGTGTGTGCCCTTCAGTTATCTGTATTCTCTAATATTTCTCACTTCCAACGGCTGCAATTCTTTTTCTTTCCTCATCTGTTTTTCCTTTCATGCTGTGTGTGAGAGCATCAGTGAGAGAGAGAGAGAGAGAGAGAGAGAGAGAGAGAGAGAGAGAGGGAGAGTGAGTTGGATAGTAATCTTCCATATTGCAACCTATAGACCTATAGATGAATCTTCTGTCTTTTGGATATACAACAACTCATCATTTGTCTTTATTTTGGGAATCTAAACAAATTGGAGAAAAGTGCTAAGGAGAAACATGGAGAAATAGGTCTCTCTCTCTTTGGACTGCAGAGTCACAACAGTTCTGAGGCTGGGTGTGTATTATTCCACAGGGTTTGGAGAGACAGACAGCCTCAAAGAAACAGTGACTGCTCTTGGGGAAAATGAAAATAAAGTCAGTAGTACCCAGGGACCTCAAGAGAAAAAGGAGGCAGGCAGCAGGAGTAAAATAGTTCAATAGGAATTTGTGGGAACGTACCATTGCTACAGTAAGAAATTACTAGGTTGAATTATATGAAATTGCTAATGTTGTTAAGCCATGTTTTCTTACTGAGACAACGATGGTAATTTTGAGTAGTTCAACTGAATGTGTTCTTGACTTCAAATATACTTGTAAACTTTTGGATCTTAACTCCTTCTCAAGCTGGGAACTGCTATCGTTGATTCTGTGTGCGTCTTTTTTCTATGAATAATATTTGGTTGTAACAGTAAATGCCATACCTGTATGTATATTCCATTCTTATAGACTGTTACTCATACAGCATGAGCATGTGCCCACAACGGAAACTCGAGAACATGTTGATTACAAGCTGGGATAGCTTTCCTGGGGCCCTTCTCTAGCCTGACTTCAGCTCCTGAGGTCTGCAAACTCTTACTTTACACAAGAAGTCCTGATTAGGGGCTGATTTTGCCCCGAAGGGGAAATCCAACAATACCTGGAGATGTTTTTGCCTGTCTTGACTGGAGGAGGGAGAGATGGTCCTCTCATGGTAGGAGACCAGGAGAACTGACTGCTCATCATTCTGCAGTACATGGGCCAGCACACTCCCCATCCCCCTCCAGCCAGGAATGATCTGGCCCAAAATGTCGGTAGTGCCAAGGCTAAGGAAGTTCTTTTAGACTGAGCACCAGGGAACTTAAGAAAACAGTTGAAAGTTATATGTCGTATTTCTTAGTGGTGAGCATAAAAAGTTTATAAGGAAATGGGCAGAACTAAGAAGAATTAAATTTGAAGAGAATGTGGTGGAGTGAAACTGATGGCCAAAATATCCTGTATTTGTGAAGCTGCTGGTCTGCAGAGCATGCTCCGAGCATTTAGACATGGAGAGTTTTAGAAAAGAGTTGGATCACCCAAGAATACATTTTTGGTAGGAAGTAACAGTGCCAAATTTCTTATATTATGTGAATGAAGGGAAATGCAAATGAGATAGGAAGTTATAGAGTAGGATAAGAGGGAAGTAGCCAAAACAGAAGGTTTACAAATTCAAAACTTTACTTGTTCCTTTTAAATTGTATAATGATAAGTCTGTTACTATGGTCATTAGTGTGCATAACGTTCACGGATGGTACAGGTATGAATGGAAAAAAGAGTCATGGTATGATAAACTCTATAGTCCTCAATTTTTAGACTTTACTGATACATGTGAGAGAGGTTTAGCTTTTCTGTGACATGAATTAACTATGTGACTCAGAAGAGTTTATAAATATATTTGACTTGAGTTGCTCTTTGCTCTGAGTGCTAAAGAGATGTTAAAGTGTCTTTATAAACAGCTGTTAAGAATGAATAATAATGAAATACTACCTGTGTAATGAGACAGATGATTATATTTTGAGTTAGCTTATCTTTATGGAAAAAAATAAGTGGACATGGGTAGTGTATAATTTTTTGCTGCCAATTACAAACATTGAAGCTTTGTAAAATCTTAACTATCACCTTCTTCTAGAACAATCTGCATTAGTGTTTAAGTTCCCTAGGTATCTCACCAGAGCCTGTAGTAATGATAATGTACTTGAAGTATAGTAACGCTTAGGACTAATCTACCAAAGAAAGTAACTGTTGTTGCAGTATTTCCAGGGCTTAAAAAAAAAGTGAGTTTCATTATGGGTCATCAGAAAGCTCTTTCCTCCTAGCCATGTAATCTGTTGTGGAATCAGGAACTTAATTCTTTTTTTTTTTTTTTTTTCTTTGACCATTGAATGGAAGAGAGCAGTCTCACTTAGCCTGGTGGGGATTCTCCTCTCTGCAGACTTGGTGCTGAAGAAGAGAATGGGAGGGGACCTGGCATTTCAGGAGTCAACTTACTGATTTACCTTGCTGCTGCTCCACCTGTTTATCTGAATTTCTGATCATTCACTACTTTTCCTCCTACATCCACCCATCAGTAAATGTAGTCTCGGCATCTCCTGTTTGGTGCTTCTAAAGCACATGTAGAACCCATTCTCGGTTTTTCCTCTTATTTTTCTTACTTTTTTTCCTCCCCTAGGAATTAAGGATCTATATGGAGGAGAGATTTACATGCTCTTTTCGTTTCCCTTTAACATTCTTTTTCTTTTACTGCAGTAAAGAGGGGCGCCTGGGTGGCTCAGTCGGTTAAGCCTCCGACTTCGGCTCAGGTCAGATCTCACGTTGGTGGGTTCACGCCCCGCATCAGGCTCTGTGCTGGGCTCTGTGCTGACAGCTAGCTCAGAGCCTGGAGCCTGCTTCCTGTTCTGTGTCTTCCTCTCTGTCTCTGCCCCTCCCCCTCTCATGTTCTGTCTCTCTCTGTATCAAAAATAAATAAAACATTAAAAAAAAAAGTTACTGCAGTAAAGATAACGTTTTGTATCTATGTGGTAAAGATATATTAAGAAGTAAAGTTGTATTCCTTAGTATTTAAAAAGAACATAGAATTAGGTGCTTTTTGGATATTTCCTACTATGAAATTCTATAAAAGTTTCTGGAAAAATAAAAATAAGACTTTGGGAAAGACCAAGGAGAGAGAGGATAATATTGGGAAGTGTTGCCAAGGAATCCTGCCTATGGGAGGAGAAGGAGTGGAAGGTAGATAAAAATTCAGCCCTACACTAGCCTTGGAGTGAAAGATGGGTATGAATTTGTGAGACATTCGAGAGATTAGGCTGTAGATTACAGCAAATGGGAAGAATCCTGAGTGTCTGCAGCAGAAGTTGCCGTTTTGGGATATTGTTTATTTGTAGGAAACATAAGTTGCACATATGTTGATAAGGAGCTTGATTGGGACAGAAAACCAATGCCTTCTTTCTGCTGCTTGGGTCCTAACTATGAAATACTGCTTTTATTTATGGCTGGAGAGCTCTGTAAAAGGAGGTTTTGAATATACAGAGTTAACTGAGGATGAAGTGGATTTTCCTTTCTGAGGACCGAATAGAAAGTGATGGACTATGCTTAGAGCATGAGGAACTGAGGTTAGATAGTTTAAAAAAAAATGCAGAGTTGATGAATTTGGGGATATGGTAAATTTACTCATGTGGTAAATTCTTGATACACCCCTAAAATCCTGTTTTGTGATCATTTAAATGTAAATCCCTTATGCTTATTTTAGTTTAAAGCTCTGTGAAAAAACAAACCTTAAGGTCATCAAGTAAATAAGACATGAGTTAATTTACCTGACACACCTGAAGACTAGACACAGGTAGTTGATCATCGTGTGGCAGTACCAGGAAATCAGAAACCCAAACCACACGTATCTTCTAAAATCTCCCTGGCAACGAAGTCAGCAAAGGCCATCCTTCCAGCAGTTACTGCCAGCTTAGAGAACTGGCTTGAGATTCTTTGTGGATTGCCCAGAACACCAGGATCTTCTGTTTCAGTGGCTAGTCCACATGCCATCTTCCACTTCTTTGGTGCTACCTACTTTTTACATGTCCTTTCAAAGTCCTCTTCATATAAATTAGCTGATTCTTAAGCATAGAGTTCTTTTGAGACCCACAGGAAGAGGATAAAATATAAAAACAACATAGTGTTATGGCCAGTGGACATTTGTGGTTGTTTCTGCCTCATTGATGAAGACTCTAGGCTAAATAAATCCAGTGACTTGCTTACAGGTTACATTGTATATGCCAGAGTGAGCAGTGTATAGATCCTGAAAGACAAAAATATAAACTACCAATTTTTGTTCTAATAATTTTCTACCAACAGAAGCTTAACCAGACTTAACTGAAGATGCAGTATTTGGCACATGGACTGCTTACCTGCTTTCCCAGCCCCCAGTCTCCTTCAAGAGTGGTACATGGCTCTTGACTCAGTTTCATGCAGGCAGGTGGTTGGGCACTTAAGCTCTCCGGAAGCTTCATGACCCATAAGCTGCATTCGGGAGACAACATCGTCAGTATTTCCTCTATTCCAGTGGGTCAAAAGAATCATAGTCATTTATAATGTTGATTTTGAAAGGCTGCTGATGGCTACCCCTCAAACTGACCCAAGTTTAGAATTTAGAACACTTTTGGGTAGAGTTCGTCATGGTGCCTGAATGATTGACATAATTCTGAGGACATCCTTTTATGTGCTCCACTGACAATAGACATACCTATCGATGTCATTCAGACATTACACAATGTATGGCGTTGCCTATGGTTGGGAGTGAAATGAAAGAAGTGAAAGAGCAGATGAAAGTGGGTAGAAGGAGCAACAACATAAATTGAAGCACCCACCTCACCTACCCTGCTTCTCTTTCCCAGGGGGTACAAGAGGGAAGTCATCCACCTGTCCAGATAATAATAATAAGCTTGTCATTCTGAATTCTTCTCTATCTCATGCCTCCCATCAAATCCAACAGCTATCCTCTTGGCTCTACCTTTGAAATATCCAGAATCCTACCTTTTGTTTCTCTACTTTTATCTCCTTGCCACACTGATACAAGCTCATTATATCACTTTTCATCTGAACTATTAAAGTAACCTCCTTTTCTTGTCTTCCTAATTCACTCCTTCTACCCAGACTATGCTCCATTTAAACACCATAGTCAATCTTAAAAATGAAAGTTGGGCCATGTTATTCCCTTGACCTCTCTAGCAACTTTCTGTTGCATTTTAATGAAATATATCAAGTCCTTCTTGTGACCTACAATATATTTTCTGTTCCTGACCAGTTCTCTGCTGCTCTCTCCCTTGCTCACTGTTCTCCAGGCACACTGGCTCTCTTGCTGTTTCTTGAACCCATTAGGCATGTTCTTACCTTGGGGCCTTTGCATTTGCTGTTTGCTCTGCATGGAATATTCCTTCCTCACTGCATTTAGGTCTGTTTAAATGTTATTACCTTCAGGAGGCCTTTTCTGTTCACCTTATCTGAAACAGTACCCACTCTCTCTCCCCTATTTCATTTTCCATCATAGTACTTATCTCTGCTGGGCACATGATAAGCACTTAGTAAAAATTTTTTAATGAATGAATTAAATGAATTAACAAAGTGTATGCCAAGTTCTTTTTGATATAGGTAACCAAAGGGTAAATCTAATTATAACTGTATGTGTAGGCATCTCTTTTAGTGTGTATTGCAGCATGTTATGGTAGAGTATGTGTGTATTTATATGTGTATCTACATATAAATATAGTATATGTTATTTATATACTTATGGATTTTTATATATGGATGCTTTGATATCCATTCCTTCCTTACACATCAGGCTTTGTGCTACATATGTTGTTTGCGTTTTGCTGAAAGAGCTGTCAGATAGGTGCCATTATTATCTTCATCATAGTAATGTAGAAAGAGAAGTTAAGTGAGGCAACTTTGCTGAAGGTCACACAGTTATTAAATAACAGATGGCAATTGAACTGAATGGATCTGGTCTGTTTCCAAAACCTTAACTGAAATGACTTCACTGTGGATGCTTCTCCTTATTTCAAACCTGCCAAAATCCTATGGGAGAACAAACAGCATAAGAAGGGGATTTTTGTAGCATATATTTCTACAAAGGACTACAAAAAATTACAAAGTTTGCATATTTTTCTTTGAGATGAAGAAAATAGTTTACAAATAGTTTACTTAGTTTAGAAACTAGATTACATTAAAATTCACATGTAGTAATGTAAAAATACAAGTAAAGTTTTTATTGAACTATATTGACTAAATTAAGTGAATTTATTTTTAATTTTTTAAAAATCACTTTTTGAATTATTCATTTTGAGAGAGCGAGTATGTGTGAGCAAGCAGGGGAGGGAGGGAAGGGAGGGGGGAGAGAGAGAAAGAGAGAATGAATCCCAAGCAGGCTCTGTTCTGTTAGCACAGAGCCTGATGCAGGGCTTGAGCCCACAAACTGTGAGATATGACCTAAGCCAAAAAAATCAAGAGTTGGATGCCTGCAGAGCCACCCAGACGCCCCAAGTGAAAATAATTTAAAAGCTCACATTTTGATTCTTTCTATTTAGAGAGTAATTTTATTTGAAGAAGGACACTGTTAAGTGCTGCAAATAACTTCATCATCACAGGCACATTTACAAGCTGCTTCCCCTTGATCTCTGTAAAGCCACAGGTGTTTATTCTTTTATTTCCAGCTCCATTCATCCTCGTCACCTACAGTTAACAGTTGAAGGTCATCAACTCTTTCTCCTGCTGGTCCACCTTTCCGGTCATGTATGCAGCTCTCCACGTACCCCACCCCCGTAGGCATCACTCCCACCGCAGCCCTCACTCATGAGGCCGTTTCATTCTACAGCCCACCCTGCCTACACTGGCCACGGTTCTCCCAACGTCTTTCCTCAGCCTTTAGGATGTCTGTGGGATGTCCAACTACCGCCTGCACATTTTTGGTTTATTACTTTCTAGTCTTCTTCATGTCACCTCAGAACTTCTATATGCAAAATTTATGTTTTGTAAAATTATTTCACATTATTGGGTCTTTTTTCTGCATAGAAAAGATATTCTCTTTCTCTTTCCCAATTCTATAACCAATGCACCTGAAACAGAACTTCTATGCAAAGGACCCCTTTTGTCTCAAGGCACTGCTGGCAGTTGTTGAATGCTGTGGAAGGTCAGAAACAATGGGGTCTTGAGGAGCAGGTAGGTACTGCAATGATATCAGAGCAGGGAGACACTGTAGAAGTCATCGGCCTGGTTCCTTTCATTGGCTTTTGTTGCAGTTTGTATCACTTTGGATTCTTTCAGCTGCCAAGTAACAGAATGTGCAAGTCAGGGAATTAATAGACTAATTTACTGTCTTCCTTAACAAGATGTCTAGAGGTGGGGGCAGCTCCAGTTCAACAGCAGCACCACTGATCCACGTGCCTTACATACTTCCCCACTGCTGGCTCTAGCTTGCTGGAGTCCATCCTCCTGTTTCAAGATGCCATCATGTCACATGCATACACAACTACGTCCACTGAAGGAGAGGAGGCATGTTTCCACTTTGTTAATTATAAAGTGCTGTTTATTATAAAGAAAAGGTTTTCCCAGGTGACTCAGCAGACTTCCCCCTGTATGTCCCTGTCTAGCTACAAGGGAAGTAGGGATGGCACGTATCTGACACTTTTTGCTTTTCCATTGGGCAGTGGGTATGGGTGGCATCCTGCTGGTACAAAAGAAGAGAGAAGGAAATAGGTATTGGTGAGGCCACCATTAATGTCTGCCATTCATAGGAGCCTGAGAACAACCTTGGAACCATCTGCATTATTTGTGTATTGCCCAAATTGGAAAAGATTACTTTCTGTTTTTAAATGTTTGTGTTCTCTGATGTTGTTAACTAGCAGGAAGTGAGAGAATAGAAAAGGAAGAAAAAAAGATACAAATTAAAAAGAACAGTTAATAAATGTACCTATAAGTTAGTTCATATGGCAAGTGCTCTGAGATGTTGATGTTTAAAATCTGTGTATTGGTGTATCACTGATCATTGCTCTGTAGCTTCTCATTTTCTTTCTGAGGGCATAAGTTTAGATGATGATTGTAAGATAAAGGAATGACCCATCTTTGCTCCCTATTCTGGCATTCAATCTAAGGAAAATTGCTGTTCCAGGGGCGTTTGACAGAATCTTATAATTAAACTTATGGAGAGATTTTTAACTGGGAATAGAAGTTGTCTTTCTAAATTTAGGCTGCTGATGAAAGCATATCAATGACATAGAAAGTAACTCTTTCTAATTTGGTGGTTCAGTTGTATCCAGTAAGAATTATGAAAAGAAATAGACCCTTAGTACTATCAGTTTTAGTATAGAAATACTTTATATTGAGGCAGATAATGCTAAGCCAGTTATAGGCATCTCATTTATTAAGTATCTTTTATATGCCAGGGCTTATGTTAGGAACCAGGGATCAAAAGATAGAGATATGACTTCATTTCTACCTGGTGGGTCTTGAGCTCCAATACAGTAAAGACATATGTGAACCAACTTTTATAACGTTATGTAATAAGGACTATAATAAAAATGCGTAAAGATTGGCACAAATGACAATGTCTTTCCTGTAAGGTAGTTAATATTACTCCCATTTCTAGGTGAAAATACAGAGTCACAGAGCGGTCAAATTAAAGAGCAGAGTTAAGTTGTAATCCAAGTCTCTGGCCTCAAGTCCAGTGTCCTTTGCCACACTCTATATGGAAGGGAAAACTAAAGCCTTTCCGCCCCTCGAGGGCAATATTAGAAGAGACGCCTTGATGGTTATATTATTTGAGATTGCCTTAAGAATGAGATCTCATGAGAGTGAAGGCAGAGATACTCCAGGCAGTAAGACCAGAATGAAAAAGTATCAGTACAGCTTTGTTGGTACACATAGTGTGTAGCAAAGAGTAGGAAAGGAGCTGTGCCTGAGAAAAGGCCTTTTAGTTGGGGGTTGAGGTAGTTGTATTTAATTCAGTGGACAGCAGAAGGCCCCAGCGGGGTTTTGAGCAGGTGACTGCCAGGATCAGAAGTGTACACTTGGGCGGTCATTTTTCCACAAGTATATCTGGTTGGACTGGAGGCAATCCAGAGAACAGGTTACAGAGCAGTCCAGGTAAGAGGTAATAAGGGCCCTGTCGTGCACTATCTTTTTACATGGTTCCGGTGGTTGAGTGTCTCACACAATAGTGGGAAAAGAAGTAGGTGATCATGAATTTGAGAGCTATTCAGGTTTGTTGCTATTTTCTTGTTTTAGTGTATAATTATTTACAGCTCTCAAAAGTTAAAGTTATCTTTCCACTTACATCTATTTTTTTATTATCCTATTTTTTGATATTATCTTGCCTCAGAGGAATTTTCTAACAGATTTTAATTGCTTGAAACTACCAAAATGAAAGACTTCTGCTTTGTGGTAAGATGGAGTAACAGGGTCCATATTTACCCTCCTGCCTGAAACAACTGAGAAACTGGACTAGCTGTATTAAATAACTCTTTTCAGTATTTTGGATGTCAGATGATAGGGCACAGTGATTTCTGAGAGGTGGAGAACAAAGTGAGTTCTAGATCATAGGAAAGAGAGGTTCCAGACTGCAGCAAAAGTGGGAGGACCCCACCTGAATATGCAGCCTTCTCTGAACTGCAGGGGTGGAGCTGAATCTCTGAGAAGATTGATACAATTAAAACAAGTTTTTTAATGTTTTATTTATTTTTGATACAGAGAGAGATAGAGCATGAGAAGAAGGGAGGGGCATGAGAGAGGGAGACACAGAATCAGAAGCAGACTTCAGGATCTGAGCTTATCAGCACAGAGACTGATTCAAGGCTTGAACCCACGAATGTGAGATCATGTCTTAGCTGAAGTCAGAGGCTTAACTACTGAGCCACCCAGGCGCCCCAAGATTGATACAATTAAAATGACCTTACCCACACTAATCAGAAGGAAAGAAAGAAAAAAAAGACATAAGTTACCAATATCACATAATTATGACAGAAGACATCACTATTGATTCTACAGATGTTAAAAGGAAAATATGAGAATACTGCAAATGACTTGATGCCAATATAAAAAATTACATGTAAAGGACAAATGTGTTGAAAAGCATAAATTACCCAGACTCATTCAAAATAAATAAATAACCTGAATAGCCCTATATCTATTAAAGAAATCAAAGTTATGGTTAAAAACATCTATCAAAGAAAACTCCAAGTCCAGAAAAGAAATCCCCCCATTTTTACAAAACCTCTTTTAGAAAGTTGAAGATAAAAGTATACTTCTCAACTTATTTTATGAGGCCTTTGCTCTGATTGCAGAACCTGAGAAAGATATTACAAGAAAAGAAACTATAGACTAATAACTCCTTATAGACATGCAAGTAAAAAGTCTTAACAAAAAATTAGCAAATCAAATCCAGTGACAGATAGAAACATAAAACATCATGACCAAGGGAGTTTATCACAAGAATGCAAGGTTAGTTTAACATTTGAAACTAATCAGTATAATTCACCATAATAACAGACTGAAAAAGAAAAACCATATGATCATCTCACTAGATAATAGAAAATATATTGGACAGAATCCAGTATCCATAAAAACTCTTAGCAAACTAGAAATATAAGAAAACTTTCTTAATGTGACATAGGGTATCTCTGAAAAACCTACTGGTACCATCACATTTACTAGTGAAACACTGAATGTTTTCCCCTTAAGATCAGGAAAGAAGAAAAGGATATTCTTTTTCACCACCAATAGCATCCAGCAAAAAAAAAAAAAAAAAAAAAAAATTTGGAGGAGAAAAATGATGAAAAGGTATCAAGACTAAACAAGAAAAACTGACTATCACAGATAACATATCTATGGAGAATATATGATAGAATCCACAAAAGATGAGCAAGATAAGCAAAATTGTGGGATATAGTCAAAATACACCAATTGTATTTCTTAATATTGGCAATGAACAATTAGAACTTGAGATGAAAAAATGGGACACCTGAGTGGTTTAGTCAGTTAGGTGTCTGACTTTTGATTTTGGTTCAGATCATGATCTCAGGATTGTGAGACTGAGCCCTGCATCAGGCTCTGTACTGATCATGGAGCCTGCTTGATATCTTTCTCTCTCTCTTTCTCTCTCTCTCTCTCACCCTCCCTCCCTCTGCCACTCTCCTCTGTTCCCCCATACTCTCTCTCTCTCTCTCTCTCTCTCTCTCTCTCTCTCTCTCTCTCTCTCAAATAAAAACAGAATTTTTAGAAAGTTGAAATGTAGGGGAGCCTGGGTGGCTCAGTTGGTTTAGCATCCAACTTCAGCTCAAGTCATGATCTCACGGTTTGTAAGTTCGATCCCTGCATTGGGCTTTGTGCTGACAGCTCAGAGCCTGGAGCCTGCTTTGGAGTCTATGTCTCCCTCTCTCTCTGCCCCTCCCTACCCTCTCTCTTAAAAATAAATAAGCATTAAAAAAATGTTTTAATAAATAAAAAAGTTGGAATTTAAAAGAAACAATACCATTTACCATATTATCAAAATGTATGAAATATTTAGAAATGAATCTGTCAAAATATGTGTAAGATCTGAATACTGAACACTGCCCAACATTGCTGGGACAAATTAAAGCAGATCTAAATAGGTGGAGAGACAGACTATGTACATAAGTGGGAAGACTCAGTATTGCTAAAATGCCAGATCATCCTAAATTGAACTATATGTTCAACATGATCCCACTCAAAATCCCAGCAGACAGTTTTTGTTAAAGTTGATAAGTTCAACCTAAAACTTATGGAGATACAAAGGACCTAAAAGAAAAAAAAAACTACTTTAAAGAAGAACAAAATTGGAGGGCTAACACTCTCTGATTTCAAGAATTATTAAAATTTACATTAACAAAGACAATGTGGTATTGGTATAAAGACAGACAAATAGATCAATAGAACAGAATAAGTTCTTAAATAGACCCCAAGATATGCAGTTCACTGGTTTTTGACAAAGGTACAAAGTGGGAAAGAGTAAAAGAGAAGTTTTTCAACAAATACTGCTGGAACAATTCAGTATAGGCAAAGAAAAAAAAAAAAGACCCTTTATCCTTTCCCCATACCATTTATAAAAACTAACAATGTATTGTAGACCTAAACATACAATCCTAAAACTTTATAAAACTCTAGAAGAAACACAGGAGAAAATCTTTGTGACTTTGACTCAAGCAAAGATTTCTTAGGTATGACACAAAAGCACAAACCCTGAAAGAAGAACTTGGCAAGTAGGACTTCATCATAATTGAGAATTTCTGTTCTTTGTTTTTTTAATTTTTTACTGTTTTTATTTATTTTAGAGAGAGAGAGACAACATGAACAGGGGAGGGACAGAGAGAGAGGGAGACACAGAATCTGAAAACAGCCTCCAGGCTCTGAACTAGCTGTCAGCACAGAGCCCGACACGGGGCTCAGAACCCATGAACCATGAGATCATGACCTGAGCCGAAGTCGGACGTTTAACTGACTGAGCCACCCAGGCACCCTGAGAATTTCTGTTCTTTGAAAGATAGTTAAAAGCATGAAATGGGAAGCCATAGACTTGGAGAAAATATTTGCAAATTATGAATCTCATAGTGAACCTGATACAAAATAACAATTAGAAAACAATCCAGGACACCTGGATGGTTCAGTCGGTTAACTGTCCGGCTTCGGCGCAGGTCATGATCTCGCGGTTCGTAGGTTCCAGCCCCGCGTCGGGCTCTGTGCTGACAGCTAGTTCAGAGCCTGGATCCTGCTTCAGATTCTGTATCTCCCTCTCTCTCTGACCCTCCCCTGCTCGCGCTGTCGCTGTCTGTCTCTCAAAAATAAACAAAACACATAAAAAAGAAAACAATCCAATAAAAATGGGCTACGAATTTATACCTATGGCAAATAAAGTAACAAAAATACATGAAAAATATGTTCAACATTAGTAGCCATTATAGAAACGTGACGAAAAACCACCATGAAATACCATGTCACACCTGTTAGAATGGCAAAAAGATATAGTGCCTGGACACTGCTGGTAGGAATGTAACATGATACAGCAATTTTGGATTGCTGTTTAGCAGTTTCATAGATATTTACTTCCAATGATTTAACCAGTCAACTTCTAGTCAGTTACCCAAAGGAACTGAAAGCATATGTCCATGTGAATACTTATATACAAATGTTCATAGTGGTTTTACTTGTAATAATCAAAAACTGGAGTTACTCCAAATATGCATCAGTAGGTGAATGAATAAACAATTTTTGTATGTCCATATAGCAGAATGCCTCAGTAGTAAGAAGGAATGCAACAACTGGATGAGTCTCAAAGTAACTATGCTGAGTGAAAGAAACCAGACATCTCCCCTGCCTCTGCCCCCCAGCCCCATCAAAAGTACGATTCTCTTTATTAGAATATTTGTGTTAGAAGATACAAACTAATGTATATTGGCTGACAACAAATTGGTGGTTGCTAAGGGGCAGCAGCAGAGAAGAATGGGAAGGGGTAGGAAAGAGAAATTATCAAAGGTCTCTAGGAAAACTTTCCAAGTGATGGATATGCCCACTATCTTGATTTTGAGGGTAGTTTTGTGGATGCCTACTTGTCAACACTTATCAAATAGTATTCTGTAAGTATGTGCAGTTTTCTTTTGTATGTCAGTTGTACATTGATAAAGTTATTTTAAAACTGTCTTTGGGTAACTGGGTGGTTCAGTTGATTAAGCATCTGACTCTTGATTTTGGCTCAGGTCATGATCTCGTTGTTCCTGAGTTCAAGCACTGCATTAGGCTCTCTGCTGGAAGCATGGAACCCACTTTAGATCCTGTGCCCCTCTCTTTCTCTCCCTGTCCACCCCCTGCCCTCCCAACTCATTCTCTCTCTCTCTCTCCCTCAAAAAGATACTAGTTACATCTCACGTTCAGCTAACACTTTGAATTCTAAAGAATTCAAATATGACAGATATTTTAGCATTTAGATACACACAATTTTTAGGAACTTTTTTCTGCATGTTTCTTTGTTTTAATTTTTTGAAATTTTAAAAATAGAAACCCTTTATTTGTTGAGCAAGTAAAGCAATAGATAATTATATAAACTACTAGTAAAAATATAAATGTTGCAACTACTATGTAAAAACATTTTGTAAAGTTAATTATGCAGATACCCTACAACCTAGCAATTCCCTTTTAGATATGTACCAAGAATAGCAACTTTTAAACTGTTTGGTCTCAGGATACCTTTGTACTTCTAAATTTTGAGGAATTCAAAGAGCTTTTGTTTATGTGAGTTATAGCTTTAGAAGTGTAATGTATTAGAAATTGGAACCGAGAAAGTTTAAAAGTATTTTTTTTTAATAACAGTAGTACCCTTGTTGGGATGAGCATTGGGTGTTATATGGAAGCCAATTTGACAATAAATTATATTAGAAAGAAAGAAAAGAGAGAAAGAGAAAGAAAGAAAAGGGAAGGAAGAAAAAGAAGTAAACCTATTGACATACTAACACAAATAATACTTTTAGGGAAGATAATTATTTTCTACAACAAAAATATGGTGAAAAGAATGGTATTTTTAAAATCTTTATACCCCTTTTTCATGTTTACTGAATAGAAGACAGATACTCATATCTGTTTCCATATTCAGTTTCTTGGGATGTATTGTTTTAGTTGAAGTGTATGAGGAAATCAGTCCTCAGACCGATACACAGTTGGAAAGGGGAGAACTATTTAAATG
Source organism: Suricata suricatta (assembly GCF_006229205.1). Classification (NCBI taxonomy): domain Eukaryota; kingdom Metazoa; phylum Chordata; class Mammalia; order Carnivora; family Herpestidae; genus Suricata; species Suricata suricatta. The sequence continues at coordinate 72,117,457 of NC_043706.1, read as the reverse complement.
ACTTTTTTTGAAAATTGGTGGATTTCCTTCTTTGATACTACATTATAATTCTTTAAATGGTAGTTTTGGTGGTTTGTTTGTTTGTTTTTTTACTGTTTATTGAGAGAGAGAGTGTGCATGAGTGAGTGCACAACCAGGGTAGGGGCAGTGAGAGAGGGAAAGAGAGAATCCTAAGCAGGCTCCACATTGTTAGTACAGAGCCTGAAGCAGGGCTCAAACTTAGGAACCATGAAATCATGACCTGAGCTGAAACCAAAAATCAGATGCTTAACCAACTGAGCCACCCAGGCAACCCTTAAGTAGTAGTTTCTTGAATTTAGATTGCAATATTGATTCTGAAACCATGTCAGTGAATGTTTTTGTACTGTGTTATGTTAAAATCCATTGACATTAGTCTATCTTTGAATTAATTGAATTTTTATTTTGTAACATTGTGTACTAGTCATTTGAAAAGTATTGGTTCGATGAAGTTACTCACATATTCCAAAAATGTTGTCATATACTCATGAATGTCACCAACAATCTTAAGAGAGAACTGGAAGATTGTGAGGCTTAGTGTGGCAGACACAAGTTTTCTAAATTTCTAGTTTTTACTTACAAGATGGAATTTTATCATTGGCAAACAGTACTGTAATTTGTTTTCTTTGACAGGCTCACTTTCTTTATGGTTGAGAAAATAACTGTTGAATACCAAGTCAAAATCACCATGGTTTGAAGTCTGTCAGTATTTCAAGTAAAAATCATAGTCTACCCAGGTGGTTAGTGCATTTCATAATTCAACACACAATTGCTTTTTTCTTGAGACAGCCATTCATCTCTGTTGCGCAACAGAGGTGCTTTATGCACACTTCCCATTTAGTGACAGAACAGGGTCAGCAAACAGTTTCTCCAAAGGGTCAGAGAGTAAGTATTAGGTTTCGTGGACCACTGAATTTAGTTGAATTGAGCGTTGTAACTATTCAACTACATCACTATGGTGTGAAAGCAACCTTAGACAAAATGTAAACAAATGGGCATGACTGTGATCCAATAAAACTTCATTTACAAAAATAAAGAAGCATGGCCAGGTTGCCCAGCAAGCTGTAGTTTGCCAGCCTCTGACACAGAATATTAAAACATTGAATATTTTAGTAGAGGAGGCAAGATGGCAGAGAAATAGGAAGTTCTGTACTTCCTGCCTACATCTCTCAAACAAAAGGCGGAAGCCAAAGGACACTGAACCACAAGAGTCTGGAAGGAAAAGAGACAGAGTCCACTAAGAAGACAGCCTCATAGGAGCGTGATTGCGAACTGGGGAAGATAAAAATGGGCCAGGATATAGAGCCCAGAAGGGAGGGAGCCCACTCTTTGGAGAGGCGAGGGAAGAGAAAGAGTGGCTAAAACTGCCACTCTCACTGGCGAAGAGAAAAACCTAGACCTGGGACGGAGAGGGATCTTATAATCTCATCCCCTTCTTTGGGCTGGGTGCCCTGGTCCCAGTTGGCATCAGGAGGAACTGTTCCCCTACTCCCCCTACTTGATCCCTGGCTAAGGAAGTGCCCTGGCCTGCAGGGTTACATTTCCGGCGGTATCATTAAAGCACGTGGACTAAGATCTGGAAATGAGGCTGGGTTTGGGACATAGAACATGGCCCACTTGGCTACGCCTGTGGCACAGGGAGATTAGACCCAAAAGAGTGATTTGCAACACTTGGATTGAGAAGGGACTGGGGGCCACCATTTTTCTCCCCACAACCACCAACTCAGGGCCTCAGGGAGCAGCCCACGGGACCCACAGTAGAGGCAAGACCTGCCTACACCAAACCATGCCCATTGCACTGCAGAGCTGCTTTCTTTTTCTTTTTTCTTTCTTTCTTTCTTTTTTTTTTTTCCTTTACCAGAGCCCAGGACAAGACCAACATTGGTGTATTGCCATGTTTAACTCTAGATCAATTCTTACTACTCAGATAAATTATCCCTTATCTCATTCTGATCTCTCCTGGCCACTAGACTAGGCACTCTGGTTATAGGTTTGCTTAAACAGTCACATTTAATCCATTCTCTTGATCCATATTTTACACCTCCCTGGTTACCTTCCTTTCTCTCTCTCTCTGGAATAATCAGACTGTATAGTTTCTCTGGGTAACATCTTCATTTCTTTCTCCTCACCGCCTACCATATTCTCCTTTTTCTCTCTCTGAATTAAGCCTTTTAGTCTCTCTGCCAGGTCAATGTTCAATTTCTCATTCTCCCCACCCCTGTCATTTATCTCTTTGTATATGCTCTCTTATCAGCACTGCCTCCACCCTGCTCTTTATTTTTAGCTGTAATTTCTGGTTTTATGCTTTTGATTGCTTTTTGTCTTTTGTCATTTTTGGGTTTTTTTTGCCTTTCAGTTTGCTTGCTTGTTTGATTTGTCTGTGTGTTTGCATTCTTTTGTTCCCTGTTTGTTGTCTGTTTTCCTTTCCAGGGCTACCTCAAGATACAAGCCAAAGTACACATGGTGGAGAGTCCCAGATATCACTACGAGTAGGGAAATAAAATAACCAAAGGCACAAGAGAGACCAAGGGACACCATTAAAAGAACACTTCCTGAATGGACAGCTTGTGGACAGTCAATGAGCCTCATAGGTGCAGAATGCATAACAAGCTTTTAAAACTCACAAGAGACAGAAAGGTAGCCAAAAGGACGAAACAGAAGAACTCTCCTCTAAAGAAATTCCAGGAAGAAATGACAGCTAAAGAATTGGTCAAAACAGATAAAAGCAACATAACTGACCAAGATTTTAGAACAATAGTCATAAAATTAATCGCTGGGCTTGAAAAAGACATGGAGACACCAGATAAGCCATTGCTACAAAGATTAAAAATAGTTGTGATGAATTTAAAAATGCTATAAATGAGGTGCATACTAAAATGGAGGCCACCACTGCATGGATTGAAGAGGCAGAGAGGAGAATAGGTAAAGCCAAAAAACAGAGATAAATTGATCCAGGAGCACAAAAGTAGAATTCGAGAACTAAGTGATGCAATCAAATGGAACAATATCTATGTCATAGGAATTCCAAAAGAAGAAGAGAGAAAAAGGGACTGAAGGGATACTTGAACAAATTATAGCTGAGAACTTCCCTACTCTGGGGAAAGAAGCAGACATTGAAATCCAAGAGGCACAGAGAACTCCCCTCAGATGTAACTTGAATCGACCTTCTGCACAACATATCATAGTGAAAGTGGCAAAAAATAAGGATAAAGAGCGAATTCCGAAAGCAGCTAGGGATAAAAGGGCCCTAACATACAAAGGGAGACATATCAAGGTGGTTTCAGACCTATCTACTAAAACTTGGCAGGCCAAAAAGGAATGGCAGAAAATCTTCACTGTGATGAACAGAAAAAATATGCAGCCAAGAATCCTTTATCCAGCAAGCCTGTCATTCAGAATAGAAGATAGATAAAGGTTTTGGCAAACAAACAAAAATTGAAGGAATTCATTATTACTAAACCAGCCCTACAAGAAATCCTAATGGGGACTCTGTAAGGGAAATGTTGCAAGGAACACAAGGTACCAGGGACACCACTACAAGCATGAATCGTACAGAGAACACAATGACTCTCAACCCATATTTTTCAATAATAACACTGAATGCAAATGGACTAAATGCTCCAATCAAAAGACATAGGGAATCAGCATGGATAAAAAAAAAAATTTCCATCTGTTTGCTGTCTACAAGAGACTCATTTTATACCTGAGGACACCTTCAGATTGAAAGTAAGGGGATGGAGAAATATCTTTCATGCTACTAGAAGTCTAAAGGAAGCTGGGATACCCATACTTATATCGGACAAACTGGACTTTCAAGTAAAGGCAGTAACAAGAGATGAAGAAGGGCATTATATAATAATTATAGGGTCTATCCATCAGGAAGAGCTAACAACTATAAACATCTACACAATGAATTTGGGAACACCCAAATGCATAAAACAATCACAAACAGAAATGATCTTATTGATAAGAAATTGCTAATAGGGGACTTTTTTTTTCTCATTAAACTTTTGTTTTAATGGGTCTCAAAATTCTGTGACATATTTTTGGTCCAATTGTTTCCATTAAAAAGTACTGATTTTAAAAGCTAATAACTTAAAACTGCCACACACAAAAAAAAAACAAATGGTCCACAAAACACTCTCCTTTCCTTCTGAAGGTTTTACGATGCATTGTTATCATTAAACAGTCTTTTACTATTAAACTTAAATGGCCAATTGACACAAACAGTTCTGAGACCGTTCTTCCACCTCTGATTAAGACTGGGGTGGCAAGTATTGGGGATAATATTCATTTAGCCTTCTGAGCTTTTTGGGCAGACTCGGTGACCTTGCCAGCTCCAGCTGCCTTCTTGTCCACTGCTTTGATGACACCCACAGCAACCGTCTGTCTCATGTCACGAACAGAAAAGCGACCCAGAGGAGGGTAGTCAGAGAAGCTCTCAACACACATGGGCTTGCCAGGAACCATATCAACAATGGCAGCATCACCACATTTCAGGAACTTGCGACCATCTTCCAGCTTTTTCCCAGAACGACGGTCAATCTTCTCCTTCAGCTCAGCGAACTTACAGGTGATGTGGGCGGTGTGACAGTCCAGCACAGGTGCATAGCTGGCACTGATTTGGCCTGGATGGTTCAGGATAATCACCTGAGCTGTGAAGTCAGCTGCTTCCATCAGTGGGTCATTTTTGCTATCACCAGCCACATTGCCTCAACGAACATCTTTGACAGATACGTTCTTGACGTTGAAGCCCACATTGTCCCCAGGAAGAGCCTCACTCAAAGCTTCATGATGCATTTCAACAGATTTTACTTCAGTTGTAACATTGACTGGAGCAAAAGTGACCTCCATGCCAGGTTTGAGAACACCAGTCTCCACTCAACCCACAGGGATGGTACCAATACCGCCAATTTTGTAGACATCCTGGAGGGGCAGACGCAAAGGCTTGTCAGTTGGACGAGTTGGTGGCAGAATGCAATCCTGAGCTTCAAGCAGTGTGGTTCCACTGGCATTGCCATCTTTACGGGTGACTTTCCATCCTTTGAACCAAGGCATGTTAGCACTTGGCTCCAGCATGTTGTCACCATTCCAACCAGAAATTGGCACAAATGCTACTGTGTCAGGGCCATAGCCAATTTTCTTAATGTAGGTGCTGATTTCCTTAACGATTTCCTCGTATCTCTTCTGGCTGTAGGGTGGCTCAGTAGAATCCATTTTGTTTACACCAACAATAAGTTGTTTTACACCCAGTGTGTAAGCCAGAAGGGCATCCTCATGGGTATGCACATTCTTGGAGATACCAGTTTCAAATTCGCCAGCACCAGCAGCAACAATCAGGACAGCACAGTCAGCCTGAGATGTGCCTGTAATCACATTTTTGATGAAGTCTCTGGGTCCCGGGGCATCAATGATGGTCACATAGTACTTGCTGGTCTCAAATTTCCACAAGGAGATATCAATGGTGATACCTCGTTCATGCTCGGCTTTCAGTTTATCCAAGACCCAAGCATACTTGAAGGAGCCCTTTCCCATCTCAGCAGCCTCCTTCTCAAATTTTTCAATAGTTCTTTTGTCGATCCCACCACATTTATAGATGAGATGTCCGGTAGTGGTAGACTTGCGGGAATCTACATGTCCAATGACAACGATGTTGATGTGAGTCTTTTCCTTTCCCATTTTGGTTTAGGTTTAGCGGTGGTTTTCACGACACCTGTGCTCTGGCGGCAAACCCGTTGCGAAAAAGCAATAGGGGACTTTAATAATCCATTTACAGCAATAGATAGATCAGCTAGACAGAAAATCACTAGGGAAAAAATGGACATGAACAACACATTGGACCAGATGGATTTGACAGATATATTTAGAACTCTACATCCTGAGGCTATGGAATCCACTTTCTTCTCAAGTGCACATGGCACATTCTCCAAGATAGATCACATACTGGGTCATAAAAAAATAAATGTAAAAGAATTGAGATCATACCATACACACTTTCAGGTCACAATGCTTTGAAACTTGAAATCAATCACAGGAAAAAGTCTGGAAAATCTCCAAAAACATGGAGATTAAGGAACACCCTACTAAAGAACGGATGGGCCAATCAGGCAATTAGAGAAGAAATTTTAAAAATATACGGAAACAAATGAAAATGAAAATACAACAATGCAAACTCTATGATATTCAACAAAGGCAGTCCTAAGAGGAAAGTATATTGCAGTCCAGGCCTATTTCAAGAAACTAGAAAAAGCAAAAATACAAAATCTAACACTGCACCTAAAGGAACTAGAAGGGGAACAGCAAGAGCACCTCAAACCCAGCAGAAGAAGAGAAATAATAAAAATCAGGGCAGAAATAAACAATATAGAATTAAAAAAAAACAAATACAGTTGAACAGATCAATGGAGCCAAGAGTTTATTTTTTGAAAAAATAAACAATATTGATAAACATCTAGCCAGGCTATTCAAAAAGAAAAGAGATTATCCAAATAGACAAAATCCCAAATGAAAATGGAATTATCACAACCAATCTCTCAGAAATATAAGCAATTATCATGGAATACTATGAAAAACTATATGCCAACAAACTGGGCAACCTAGAAGAAATGGACAAATTCCTAAACACACACATACTACCAAAATTCAAATGGGAAGAGATAGAAAATTTGAACAGACCCATAACTAGTGAAGCAATTGAACCAGTTATCAAAAATCTCCCAACAAATAAGAGCCTTGGGCCAGATGGATTCCCTGGGGAATTCTACCAGACATTTAGAGCAGAGTTAATACCCATTCTTCTCAAGCTATTCCAAAAAATAGAAATGGAAGGAGACCTTCCAGACTTATTCTACAAAGCTAGCATCACTTTGATTCCCAAACCAGACAGAGACCCAGCAAAAAAAGAACTACATACCAATATTTTTAATGAGTACAGATGCAAAAATCCTCAACAAGATACTGACAAATCGAATTCAACAGCATATAAGAAGAATTATCCATCATGATCAAGTGGGATTCACTCCTGGGTTACAGGGCTGGTTTAGTATTTGCAAATCAATGTGATACATCACATTAACAAAAGAAAGGATAAAAACCATATGATCCTTTTGATAGATGCAGAAACAGCATTTGACAAAATACAGCATGCTTTCTTAATAAAAACTCTTGAGAAAGTCAGGATAGAAGGAACTTACTTAAACATCGTAAAGGCCATTTATGAAAAGCCCATAGCTGATATCATCCTCAGGGGGGAAAAACAGCTTTTTCCCTGAGATTAGGAACATGACAGGGATGTCGACTCTCACCACCGTTGTTTGACATCGTGCTGGAAGTCCTGGAATCAGCAATCGGACAACAAAAGGAAATGAAAGGCATCCAGATTGGCAAAGATGAACTCAAACTTTCACTTTTCACAGATGACATGATACTCTACATGGAAAATCTGACAGACTCCACCAGAAGCCTACTAGAACTGATCTGTGAGTTGAGCAAAGTCACAGGGTACAAAATCAGTGTACAGAAACCACTTGCATTTTTATACACCGATAATGAAGCAACAGAAAGAGAAATCAAGAAACTGAACCCATTCACAGTTGCATCAAAAACAATAAAATACCTAGGAATAAACCCAACCAAAGATGTAAAACATCTGTATGATGAAAACCATAGCAAGCTTACGAAGGATATTGAAGAAGACACACAGAAATGGAAAAACATTTCATGCTCATGGATTGAAAGAATAAACATTGTTAAAATGTCAATGCTACCCAAAGCAATCTACACATTCAGTGCAATTCCAATCAAAATTGCACCAGCATTCTTCTCAGAGCTAGAATAAATTATCCTGAAATTTATATGGAAGCACAAAAGACCCCTAATAGCCAAAGTAATTGAAGAAGAAAACCTAAAGGGGTGGGGGGGGGGCATCACAATCTCAGACATTCGCGTCTACTAAAAAGCTGTCATCATCAAGACGGTATGGTATTGGCACAGAAACAGACACATAGACTAGAGGTAGACCCACAAATGTATGGCCAATTAATCTTTGACAAAGCAAGAAAGAATATCCAATGGAAAAAAGACACTTTAACAGATGGTGCTGGGAGAACTGGACAGCAACATGCAAAAGAATGAAACTAGACCACTTTCTTATATCATACACAAAAATAAACTCAAAATGGATGAAGGACCTGAATATGAGACAGGAGACTATCAAAATCCTACAGGAGAAAGCAGGAAACAACCTCCTTGACCTCAGCTGCAACAATTTCTTACTAACCACATCCCCAAAGGCAAGGGAATCAAGAGCAAAAATGAACTATTGGGATCTCTTCAAGATAAAAAGCTGCACTGCAAAGGAAACGAGAAAACTAATAGGCAAATGACAGAATGGGAAAAGATAGTTGCAAATGACATATCAGATACAGGGCTAGTATCCAAAATCTACAAGGAACTCACCAAACTCCATACCTGAAAAACAAATAATCCAGTGATGAAATGGGCAGAAGACATGAACAGACACTTTTCCAAAGAAGACATCCGATGCTTAGCATCACTCATCATCAGGGAAATACAGGTCAAAACCACACTGAAATAGCACCTCATGCCGGTCAGGGTGGCTAAAATGAACAAATCAGGAGACTGTTGATGCTGGCAAGGATGTGGAGAAATGGGCACCCTCCTACACTGTTGGTGGGAATGTAAACTGGTGGAGCCACTCAGAAAAACAGTGTGGAGGTTCCTCAAAAAACTATCCATAGAACTCCCCTATGACCCAGCAATAGCACTGCTAGGAATTTACCCAAGGTATACAGGAATGCTGATGCATAGGGGCACATGTACCCCAATGTTCATAGCAGCACTGTCAACAATAGCCAAATCATGGAAAGAGCCTAAATGTCCGTCACCTGATGAGTGGATCAAGAAGATGTGGTTTATATATACAATGGAGTACTACCTGGCAATGAGAAAGAATGAAATCTGGCCATTTGTAGCAACATAGATGGAATTCAAGGGTGTTATGCTGAGTGAAACAGATCAGGCAGAGAAGGACAGATACCATTTGTTTTCACTTATAAGTGAAACAGGAGAAACTTAACAGAGGACCATGGGGGAGGGAAAGGGGGAAAAATAGTTGGGGTAAGGGATGGAGGCAAACCATGAGAGACTCTTGAATACTGAGATGAAACTGAGGGCTGATGGGGGTCGGTGAGAGGGGAAGGGGGTTGATTGGCATGGAGGAGGGCACTTGTGGGGATGGGCACTGGTGTTATATGGAAATAAACTTGGCAATAAGCTATAATTTTTAAAAAGTTGAATATTTTAAGGTCAGGACTTAATAAAATCTATAACCTCTACTTCATCAATAGCATCAGTTGCATTGTATATCCTTCACTCTTCCATCACCACTCCACTACCCATCCTTCCTTCTCTTCATTGTGTGGTGCTCCTGTCTTAGGCTAAGACTCACTTCTGAGCCCTGAATTCTAGAGCTCCTTCTGCCTCCAGAATTCCTCATAAGTTACTTCTACTCTTTTCAACCTCACTTTTTTTTTTTTTTGGCTTTTTCTTCTTAGTTTTAAACATGCTTAAATGTGTGCCATCTTTAAACCATGAAAACTGTCCTTTGACCCTCTCCCCCTCAAAACTAGTCTGTACTTGATCTTTATTTCTTGCACCTGGCAACAGTTCCATAGTTGTGTATGTTCTATTCTTGGGGTTCAGCTTCTGAGGACTCTAGTATTTGCCATTGGTGACCCCTAATTGCTTCTTGAAGTTTTTGAAGCTCTCTTCTTAATTGGCTTTCACAATTTCACTTTCATGGGCTTCTCTTTCCCATCTGTTACCTCACTCATTTTTCTTCCATTTATCTCTAAATGTTAGTCTTTTTTAGCTTTGGTTCTTATTTCTTATTTATAACATAATCTCCATTTTGGGGGAGGGGTTAACGCTTCTACTAACATGATTTCAGCTCTTATTTCATTGCTAATGACTCCTAAATTTGTATCTAGGCTGAATGCTTGTCCTGAACTTTATTTTTTATTTTATTTTTATTTTAGAGCATGAGCAGGGAAGAGGAACAGAGAGAGAGAGAGAATCTTAAGTTGGCTCCTCAAATGAATTGTGTTTAAAATAGTTTATGTCTCCTTTGAAACCAGCTTTCTTCCCTTTCTAGTAAAAAGCATTCAGTGCACCCCAAGCCAGAAATCTGAAATTGTTCATGATTCCTTTCCTTTCCCCTCTAACATCCATTTGCTCATCTGGAAATTTCATCATTTGAACCTCCTGAATATTTTTCTACTCTATTCATTATCTCCCTCTATCCCTACTGCCTTTTCCTTAGCCAGGCTCACCTCATCTCTAACTTACTCTTTTCCTGTCTTCTAGTATATCTTTCCAGGCATATCTTATCCCATGCCTCTGCTTACCTTGCAGATAAAATTTAGTAGTCACTGAATGATGTAGTTAACTATAACAGTGAAGTCTTCTACTTCTCTCTAAAATCCTTCTGAGGGCTTCTGTAGGGTGAAGTATGTGTGAGATCCCTCACTGGTTATGCCCTTGCTCATTAGTTAAGTTTCTTCTCCCCACTCCACCTGCCTATACATACCTCGCCCCAAGACCACCACAGTTCTCCAAGGACATATCACCTCTTAGGACTTCAGACTTTGCTCACCATAAATACAAGCTATTGTATATGCTTTGAGCATATTTCTGTGCTGCATTCAGGAGCAGATGAGTTCCTACCCATGGGGTGCTTGGTATGCAGTCCAGCGACCCTCAGGTATTATTTATGATCTCTGTATCCCAGATTGAGAGAGGACGAATGGAGTAAAAATGTCTTTTTCACTTCTCTCCCATGGCATAGCTGACTTTAGGATCCTCCCCATGGAGTCTTTCCTGGTACCCTACTCTGTTCTCATAATGCAGCCTGTATATAACAGTACTTACAAACATTTGTTTTGAGTACCTACTATGTTCAGACACTTTTCAATCCTTAAAATAGTTCTGAAAGGTAGTAATTATTACCTCCCATTTTAAAGATAAGGGCCTAAAAGAAAGAGACATTTGTTAGAGTTGTACATCTAGACAGGAGCTGAGCTAACCCTTGACCTGGTTTCTCTGTGCTCTATCTTGTTGCTTTTCTTTACTCTTCTCTTAGAGGGCTTTCTCTGTTATCTGACCAGGTATACCACGTATTGTCTCCTCTGACCAGCAATATGTTTCTATATGCCCAGAGCCCAGTTCAATAAATGGGTGAATAAAAGAATTTGTGACTGACACAATTTTAGGTATAAAGTAGTCCCATGATACAGTCTCAGAAAACAATGTCACAGCTTAGTGATTTATCTTTTTTAAAGAATTGTTTGCGTATATTTTGGGCTAGAGTATGGGTTCTTTTTGGTAAATTTTACTAAACACACACTTAGTGTGCACAGCGCACTGCACGGAAAGCAGACATTGGCATGACTGTTTACATCATCAAGGAGCTTCAGTATGGTAGGAACTTATGACAGATACACATATAACCTGAATACCCAGCAGGAACAAAATGCCTCAGGTTTTAAAATGATGAGGGAGGCCACATCGGCCTTTCTGAAAGGGACTAGGAAAGATTTCTTGAAGGATGAATAAAATTCTAATTAAGGAAAAATATTGAAGGAGAGATATTAAAGGGAATAGGGTTAATGACTGGAATTTGAAGTAAATACAAAGTAAAAAAAGAAGCCTGATCTGGTCTGTTAATAATTCAGAACAGTTATTGATACCTGTTAGTCTAAAATTTATTTCAGGGATGCAGTATCAACTTTTTTTAACCTCATTTTTTTATAAAATAGAGAAATAAATAAAGCAAATGTATAGCTTATTGATTACTGAGTGTGGATTTTTAGTCAGGAAAATGATGGGTCTGTCACTGCTTTTGTTGCATGGGATTCTCTCATAACTGAGTATCGCCTGCAGTTCTCTGCAGGGTGAGTGTGGCTTGTAAGCGGTCTTGTGGTATTCCCCTGAGGGGGTCGTAGTGTGCTGTAGGAAGTCCCAGTTGACCCTTGAACAATTTCAAGGGTTAGGGGGTTTGACCATCCATGTAGAGAGAAATCTGAGCATAACTTTTGACTCCTCAAAAATTTAACAACTAATAGCCTACTCTTGACTAATAGCAACCAGAAGCCTTACTGTAACTTAGCTAACACAAATTCTTTTTTATGTTTCATGTGTTATGAACCATAAGCCTTACAATAAAGTGAGAAAAGAAAGTTACTAAGAAAATCATAAGGAAGGGAAAGTACATTTACAGTAGTACACTATGAAAAACATCTGTGTGAAAGTGGACCCCTGAAG
>NC_043706.1:72003376-72104997 GCF_006229205.1 Suricata suricatta | reverse complement strand
AACTTGAGAGACTATTGAATGCTGAGAATGAACTGAGGGATGAGGGGGAAGGGGGAGGGAGGAAAAGAGGTGGTGGTGATGGTGGAGGGCACTTAAGGGTAAGAGCACTGGGTGTTGTATGGAAAACAATTTGACAATATAATATTATGGAGAAAAAAAAAGTAATTGTGGGAATCCTGTTTTAGTAAACAGGTTTAAAATTTGAAATGATTTTGCGTGTAATGGTTAATAACATTGTTGGATTTCTTCCCCTTTTATAGATTTGATCCAGGCTACCAATGAGACCAATGTTAATATTCCTCAGATGGCTGACACACTCTTTGAGCGGGCGACAAACAGTAGCTGGGTGGTTGTATTTAAAGCTTTAGTCACAACACATCATCTCATGGTGCATGGAAATGAGGTAAATGAGGAAAACTTAACTTTTCTCTTTTTGTGGGGGAGGGAGGCTTTTACAGAGGGCTCTTTGACTTTTCACTAATTAGGAGAAGAAGAGGAAATACATAGTTCAAAATCATCAAGAATATATATTTTAATCTTCTATTTAGCTATTTTTCAAAAAATGAATGGTAGACATTCTTTTGGAGACACTGAAATATTAAACATTACTGGTACTTAAAAAATATATATCAAAAATGTATTAGTGGTCAAACAGTAGAATTATTTTTCCCATTAGGAATAGTTTTTAAGTGAAAATTGCTTTCATAAAACTGCTTAATTTTGGAAAATATTAATAAATTTAAAATGACACATTTTATATGGGATGCCTACTGAATCATACTAAATTGCAGTGTTTCTGTTGTATAAGAAATGAAAGATCATAAAATGTAATTCTAATTCAGTGATTACCTTTCAGTCTTTTTTCCCTTTCAGAGAAAGAGTAGGAAGCTTTATAACCGAATAAAAAATAAAATCATTATGAGAATTTGTAGCATCCTTTAGCATCAGAAATTGCTTAAAGGTATGATTTGGGAATATTGACTTTAATTATAATTTTTGTTTTTCAGAGATTTATTCAGTACTTGGCCTCTAGAAATACACTATTCAATCTCAGCAATTTTTTGGACAAAAGTGGATCCCATGGTGAGAATATTTATGTTTTCTAATTTTTTAGATAATGCTCTTGATGAAGGGTTTTGGTTTTTTTTTTAATTTTTGAAGTGAGGTTATTAATCTGTAGTATGGCTGATAGTTCTATTTGGTATTTAAGAAAAAAACTTAAAAGTAATTATATAGTTTATAGAGTTTTAAAATATTTAATTGTTAGACAACTCAGCATATAGATAATATTAATTTTACTCTTTGTCTTTTTCCATGTTTACGTTAATAGTATTCTAGAGCCACATTTGTTTGTTTATGAAAGTAAAAAGGCAATGAAATGAAAGATACTCCCCAATTAAAAAAAAAGATTCCAATCTTGAAGCACTGTTCTTCATAAATTAGTAGAATTTGAACTGCAGTCATGTGTCCATTCATCATACTTAACTTGGTTGCCTGTCTTGTATAAGGCAAGCACACCAAGCAAGTAGTTCTCAGATAGCTAGGTGTATTAAGACAGAAACAGCCTGTTATTTGAAATGGTGAATAAAAAAAATGCAAGGAAAATCAGAAAAGGTCATTTCTACAAGAATGGTAGCATAACAAAATTGAAATGTCGTAGGATGTCTCATGCGTAAAGTATTTTGCTTGCAGTAGGATTTGAAATGAGGTCTTTCTGGTACACTTAATGACCTCATCCTAGCATTATTTACATTTCGGGAATTTTTAAAAATTGGTACTAAACAAAGCACAATTGAAGGTACTTTATTAATTAGTTTTACTTCCTCTGCTCCTCCCCCCAGGTTATGATATGTCTACCTTCATAAGGCGCTATAGTAGATATTTGAATGAAAAGGCTTTTTCTTACAGACAGATGGCATTTGATTTTGCCAGAGTGAAGAAGGGGTATGTTTTTTTTTTTTCTTTCTCATATTTATTTGAACAGAGTAAGTCTTGACTTACCTGAAGTAAGCTTAAACGCTAAATAATTTTGGTCATGAAGGCCCAGTTTACAATCACCTGAATAAAGAGACTCAATGGTATTATAGAAGTTATCCTTGAGGTTGTGATATGTATTACTTTATATTTTCATGCAGAAAATCTAATTTGCTGCCCAGGGTTGACACAGTATTTCATTTTATTTGCTAAAATCAATTCAAAATTCATAAACACATATATTTCTTTAAATAGAGAAAATTTAAAAGGTCATTCAAAGTACAGTGGCTCTAGTTGATAATTGTTATTTCAGTGTGTTTTGATTGAGGTAAAACAACACACACACACACACACACACACACACACACACTATTGAACTGATTAGTAATACTAACCATGGCTTTAGAAAATCTCATCAAAAGAGAAGCACTTGCTTTTTAATATATAATTATCATTTATTTCCCTCTAAATTGATGTTGAATTTAATCAGAAGTGTTCTGCCATAAATTTATGCAGATCTTGTATCTTTTCCTAATTTGAAATAATGACAAGATATTGGAGATTTAATATTTTTGTCTCAAGAATCCACACAAAAAGATAAAACTCAATTTTTCTAATATCCAGGCTTAGCTTTGAAGTATTTTTTTTAATCATGGTGGTGAACAATATAAAATTGCCCATGCAAAATAATTAGCTTCTTGTGGGTGAACACTTTATAGAATTAGGTTTTTACTTCATGTCCTACTCACTATAGATGATTCTAGTTTACATGCTTTCCTCTGACTTTCTACATGGGCCTGGGCGGCCATGGCTGACGTTATCAGCTGCATTGCAGCCTTTCTGCAGTAGCCTTCTTAGGAACTCTGCACCCTCTAATGGGCACATAAGGATACCTTGGGATGCTTTCCCTTCCCTTGAAGTGGGAGAGACCCTGAAAGTTGCCATCATTAGCCTGTTCACTTCACCTCGGTATTTCCCTCAGCTACTGCGATACTGCATGCCTGCACCATCACCAGACGCACGAGCTCCATAAGAGGCCTGTGGGTGGGCACAGGGTTCAGTGCCCCGTCTGATGTACTCTCTGCCATGAGCCTTCCATTGTGTCCTCTGTAGCTGGTTAAATTCTGTCTCCTTTTGCCCATACTGTGCATATCTGCTTGCATTTTTCTTCTTTTGATAGTTAGTAGTATACAATCTGTAGTCCCAGCCCTATGGGGTTTGAAGGTTTCTAAGACCTGTGCTCTCTCCCTTCCTCAAACAAACAAACTGGCATTCATGAAACATATACCTCTGTTATAGATTTGGAAAAATCCATCCCAATAATTCAACTGATCTCTTTTATCCAGACCACACTGCTTTCTTCCTTAGGGCAATGCAGAAAAAAGAAAGCCTTGCCTGTGTGGTTGAGGAACAAGAATGGGTAAGAGGAAGTAGTGTAGAGAGGGTAATCAACAGCAGCCTCTTCATATCTCAAAATCATCCTGTAAGATTAACAAGGAAATGGGGGGGCACAGCTTAGAAGGATGCATGTGGACTTGAATTTTCCATATACAAGGAAGTTTTATCTTTTTCTTTTTTTAAAAAAATATTGTAGGGCCGATGGTGTAATGAGGACAATGGCTCCTGAAAAGCTACTAAAGAGTATGCCAATACTGCAGGGACAAATCGATGCACTGCTTGAATTTGATGTACGTATATCACTAGAAAATGTTTCTTACACAGTCAGTACTGTCTTTTGTTTGAAGATGGGCTACAGGTAAAGCTAGGAATATGCTCAGGAAGCAGATTTAGGTCTCCCTAAACCAAATGAACTCCCTAGATGAACACTTTATTTAGGCTCTTAGCACAGTAGAGATGAGTTTGGTTACCCAGTTTGGACACTTTACCAGGTGTTTACTTAAGTCATGGAAAAATACAAATAGGGCATTCTTGGAACTCCACTTAAGAGCAGAATGATGGTTTCCTATTGTGTTTGACAGGATGAAGTAGCTACAAGGTGTCCTTTAGGCTGCTAAATAACTTAGTCTGCTGATAGAGGCCATTTTATATAGACAGCTTAGATGACAGCATCCACCAAAGAGAATTTTCTCTGTCATGGTCTTTGTTTCTAGTAATACCAACACGACATGTGTCTTAAAACCATACTTATATCTTGAGTGTGGTGGTAAATACACTGACCTACGTATGTATAAGGTTATGTAGAAAAGCACACACACACATTCTTGAGTACAAGTGAAACTGGGGAAATCTGAATAAGATTGGTGGATTGTAGCAGTTGTAGCAATATCAATATCCTAGTAGTTTTGTAAGATATTACCCTTGGGAGAAACTGAATAAATGGTATATGGAATTTCTGTATTTTTTTTACAACTGAATGTGGATTTATGGTTATTTCAAAATGAAAAGCTTGAATAAACGTGTCTGATTCACAAATAAAATATTCTGACATGTAAGAAGATTGTTAATTCAACATTGTTAGCTTTCCTTTATTCTGATGGTTGCCTGAAACAAAAATTTCCCTTTAGTATTAGTAACTTAAAATTTCTGTTAAAATTACACAATTTAATCTATAACTGAGTCCTAGTCACCACATTCATCTTATGAAATTTCAGTAAAATCAGAAAACCATCTTGTTTTTTTGGTGGATTTTATAGTAAGGATATCACTAAGTATTTAAGGAATTGCTTCTCTTAACTTTTTTTTCCTCTTTATTCATTTATTTTTCTTTGCTTTTCTTGCCCTTAGAAACAGTGCTGTCTTAAGGGGGTAAAGTCATACAGGAAAAAAGAACAGACCCTGAGGAGTTGTGAACAGGGGTTGGGGATGAGGAGAAATTATTCTTCTTTGTGTTGGTGATTAGAGTTTGGTGGATGGGTGAATGTTATGAATCTCAAGAATTATTTTGGAGGTCGCTGACTAAGGTGTCTGTTCCCGATAGTGTGCTTCCTCACTGAGTCACTGCAGGTCCCTGGAGCCTGAACCCTTTCAGAGACCTTTACATAGGGGAAATGGAAAAATATAACATAGTAAAAAACAAAAAAGACTAGATGTTTAGAAGTGGATTTGATTGACCTATGGATCATTGATCAAATGGGATGTATAGATGTCTTAGAATTGAGAGGGCTAACTTAATTGACTGAAATTGAAACAAAAAATATATATAGTCCATCTTTTAATGTTGGTAGAGTTACTACAAGAGTTATACAACATTTGTAGAATGTGAATTAATTTCTTAGTAGTCATTTGAGACATTTCCATGTGCTCTGAGAAAAATTGTCATTTAATGACATGTAATTAACATTAATTTTTCCTCTTTTTATAGGTGCATCCAAATGAGCTAACAAATGGTGTCATAAATGCTGCATTTATGCTTCTTTTCAAAGATCTTATCAAACTTTTTGCTTGCTACAATGATGGCGTTATTAACTTACTTGGTATGTAGAACTGTTAATGGTGTCTTTGAATAAAGACTATCAGAATGCAAAGATTTGGATACTATAGACTTAATACATAATAATCTAAATATATTATTCATTGAGGTCACATTTCTCTGTTATTATATCAGTCTAGATTAAGTGCAGGAAACAGAAAGTACTCTAGATGTTTAAGCAGGAAGGGCTTTTATACAGGGATTTTGGTGCTTACAAAATATTGGAATGACTGAAGGTTCTAAGCTTTGCCTATTGGACTAAGTGCCGATATGTTCTACTCCACTGTGCTAATAGTTACCTCTGATGTCACCTGTAGAGATGCGTAGGGAATAAGAATCCACTTGGCACCTCATTAAGTATAAAAACTACTACAGCTCCTAGGTTCCTTGACCCATACACTCCAACAGTGATGAGCAAGGTACCATAGCCTGACCAGTGGTTCAGAGCATATACTAGAATCTTTAACTTTCTAAGGTATCGTCTTTGAGTGGGTTTAAAATAGTGTCTTCTATAGACCATTCCATAATTATGTAAGGTCAGCTATTTCTGGACTGAAGGGATTCATGCTAAGACTGACACATTCTGTGGGATGCATCTGTTGTCTCACTTCTTGTGAAGTAAAATAGAAGTAGGATTGTGTGAGATACCATGATGGGAGTAATTCCACAGTTGGTGGCACTGGCAAAGCAATACGGGCAGAGGTGATAAATCCATATCCAGCATGAACTGTCTGTTATGATCTTTTCTCTGGTAAAAGGAATAAATCCTTGACCTGTTACTTGGTGGATGACTCCATACTTCTTGGATTATGATTCCATAG
Source organism: Suricata suricatta (assembly GCF_006229205.1). NCBI lineage: Eukaryota > Metazoa > Chordata > Mammalia > Carnivora > Herpestidae > Suricata > Suricata suricatta. The sequence continues at coordinate 72,098,772 of NC_043706.1, read as the reverse complement.
TAGAGGCTCAGCATTGATCTCTGTTTTGGACAAACTAAGGACTTAGCAACAATGGCAGATATATCAGACTGTGTGGTTAGACCTATTCATAACCTCAGTTTCTAATGTAATAGGCACTTTGTTCATCAATGTATGGAGTCCTCTTACCTCCCTGATCATTGAGAACCTTTTTGTGGCATATGGCCATTGAGCTACATTTGCATGGAATGAAAATAGTCTCATGCTCCTTATCCATTCTGAGAGGTCTACTCACTCCTTTTCTTCAGACCTTGTCACCAACCTTCCAGTTTTATTTTTTACAAGTCCCTAGTCATCCAGGCCAGCAGTTAGTTTGCTCATATTTTGGGGTAGTTCCATTTGTTTCACTATCTTTCTTTTGACCTAAAGTGAAAATCAGATAGATATACTGTTTGAAGTTTGGCCTACAGTGAAAGATTTCTTTCCACTCTCAAGGTCACTCCTTTGTGGGTATTTAATGATTCAGCAAAACCACTTTTCATTAGTGCCAGCACGAGAAACCATCTCTAAATCAACCTTGAATTCTTTCTCTCCTCAGTCTGCAGGTCATGGCGAACTCCCCAGAGGCCATGGTGTGATTAGAGGGAGAGGTGCAGTGCAGAGAAGTCAGTGCACTGGGAATCTGAGCCATCTGTTTGTACACCCTGCATGGGTATTCAGAGTTGGCTTGAGGCTGACCTCTTCCATACCAGTCTCATTTGATGATAAGAGTGTTCTCGCACTTGCCCAGGTTATGGGTTTGTAAATTAGATAACACTTGAGGTCTTATGATCACTTGATATTCTATGGTTAGAATCTCAGCCTCTATAAGCAAGCCAAGAACAGTTTTTCCAAAGGAGATTAGTTACTGTCTGAAGAAGACATGGCTCTGGACTCTAAGAAACTTTGTTGATGTGGTAGGTCTCTGAACTTTCATAAATTCTGTCTCCCACCCAATGACATACATGTGACTTATCAAGGCACCTAGCATAACAAATTCTTGCCCACCTGGTATAATCAGCCTGATATCGTTAGCGTGATAATCCATGGGATTATGACAGCTAAAGAGGTTGATATCCTTAAAATTTTAAGACAGCAAGTATATCCCTGCCAGATGAAAGCAAACTACTTCTGATGGGCTCTGTTTATTGGGATAGAGATAAAAGAGTTTGCTGGTTTGAAAACTGCCTCTCAGGTGTCAAGAGTGATGCTGATTTTATGCTGGTAAGGACATGTCTGGAAATCTGCAAGTCAGGGTCACCACCTCATTAGATTCACGGTAACCTACTGTAAATCTCTACCTACAACCCATGTCACAAACTAGATATGCAAAGTAACTGAGGAAATCTTGGAATTGCTACCCTTGTATCTTTCAAGAGGTCAGGAAACCAGTGTGGAGACTCTGCTAGTTTCATAGTATTTCCATTAGAAACATGTATTCAGGAAACTGGAGAAATAACTACAGATGGTGTCACACATCCACTGAATCTATTTTCTTTTATCACCTAATCCTTAAAAAGCTTCCACTCAAATGGGTAAAACAAATAGTGACATTTTGAGTCCATAGGGAGTAGCATCAATTTAGCATCCATGTCCCCGAAAAGTCTGGGTATGTCCCCTCCCCTGGGTATAGTCACCCTGGTAAGGGTCCCTTTTGCAGAAGAGTAAGAAAAAGTGCTTTTGGCTGTGTTTCAAGGGCATTTCTCTAGACTATTTGGAGAGCTTATTAAAATTCAGCTTGCTAAACCTCAACCCAGACTTTCTAATTCAGTAGGTGTGGGGTAGGGCCTGAGAATTTGCATTCCTAATAAGGTCCTGAGTGGTGCTGTTGCTCCTGGTCTTGGACTTCAGTTTGGGAACCACTATTTTAGAGCTACTTCCAGATAGTAAGGCTAGCATTTTGAATCCATGTTTTTTGGCATGTCCACCCAAATTGACAAATTATCATTTATATCCAAATCTAATTTAATACTCTTTCATTCCTGGTCAGAACCTTTAGAATCCATAGCAGTTGTCTACATTTTTATCAGTGAAGGTTGCTAGATTCAGAGGAAAAAATACAAGATCCCCACTTAAATTCGTATTCAGATCAACATGAATAATTTTGTTATGAGAGAGAGAGAATGTGAATGTGCAGCATGTGCATGAATGGGGAAGGGGGCAGAGAGAGAGAGAGAGACAGAGTATGAGCCCCAAGCAGGCTCCATGCCCAATGCAGAGCCCTGTGTGGGGCTTGACCCTATGACTGTGAGATCATGACCCAAGCCAAAATGAAGAGTCAGACACCAAATTAACTGAGTCACCCAGATGCCCTATGAATAATTATTTTAATATTAGTAAGTCCCATGCAATAGTTGAGACATACTTACACTGAAAAGTTATCTATTTACAATTTAAGTTTAAGTCAGTGTCTTATATTTTATCTGGAAACCCTACAGCCAACAGAAATTTGTAAGAACTTGTACTTCTTTTAGCTTATATATATATTTTTTTCCTCCTTGGTCAGACTTTGTACTTGTACAAAGCATGCTGGCTTCTAAATATCATTCTAAATATTAAGGCTATTGGCAAGGGGAAAGAGGTAAGAAATAGATGGATTGGATATGAGAACATTTTTCATTCCCTCATGAAAAGTGGCTTGATTACAGCATCTCCAAACAAGGCAGGTCCAGCCTCTTCAGACTGAGAAGGAAAAGCTTCTCTAGCAAGAGTAGCTCACTTTGGTTTGAATCCACCCAAGCACTCTCCTTTACAGTTTTCTTTCTCAATAAACTTCCTTTTTCACAAAGGAGACCATGGTGAGGCTGGGCATTTAATTTGACAACATAGGTTGTAATTCAGCAACCTACAAGATTAGACTCTATGACTTTGAGCGATGACAGCCCTATGTCTGCCAGAGATAAGATTATTTGAGGGCACTTTTGGAGTATCACTGACTGGTGATTTGAGCCAATAATTTAAAATCCTGCGTTGTCATTGTTCTTTGGAGTCAGGAGCAACCGTTCACTCTATATTCTGTTTGCCTTATTCCCCTCATGGTGGTCTGTCCCAGAAGCTTGGTCTGGTAAGCTTCATTTTAGCTGCTCATTTCAGAAAACCCTAGGTGGTGATTTAAGTAATTATTTTGCTCCTACATGGCACAGACTATGAGAATCAATCTTCTGAGAGTTGTGGGTGGTCATCACTGCCTTCAGATCCAGCCAGTTACACATCTAATCCCAGATTCCCACCTTTGACATTTTTGAGGGTCTAGTTTCTACAACCTCTCAAATACCAGATAACAACATACTTACTCAAGAAACAGAAACCACACTGCATACTCTAAATTTAGAAAGAGATCTACTGTAGGGAGTTGGGTGATTAAGTAATTCTCAGAAGCCTGCAGGACCTGGTCTAGGCCCAGCTTCCTGAATGACTTCTGGAATAATAAATCGTCACATGCCAGGGAGGCTGCCACTTTATGGGACACTAAAAATAAGAAGCTGCTGCCGCTACCTTGGCTACTCTGCAGCCCTAGTAAACCAGAAAACGGACACCTGAGGCTACAATCCAGGAAGTAGGGAGTCACATTAAGTAGGAGTAATCACTACTCCTCAAAACTCGGAAGCTGGAGGGTAGCCGGTGGAATGCTGCCGAAAGATAACCTCACACCTCTAGGAACTGTCTCACAGAAATAGTTAAAAATGTACAGGAAGATGGTTTCCACCTCTGTTTTACCTTCCAGATCTCTCACAGGTCTAATTTACAGAACTGAATTTGCATCTAGCATCCTGACTTCTCATGAGTCTAGAAAAAGAGAGAATGGAGGCTGGGTAAGGCAATCAGACACTCCTCTTAAAGATGTTGCCTTACTGGGGAAAGACACCTGCCCTTAATATGTAATGCAGCACTGTATTAGCTTTATTTCAGGTGGGAGGGTTTCTCAGTAAACCAAATAACGAATCTTCCCATTCTCTTTGGTTGGGGTCATTTTATTTTTCCTTACCACTTTTAAGTGTGAGTTTTTGTTAAAGTTCATTTCTAGCCAGGTTGTGTGTGTGTGTGTGTGTGTGTGTGTGTGTGTGTGTGTATTTTCATTGAAAGCCCTGTGATTTCCTATTGAGATACAAATCTCAAATCTGTTATTTCAGGCCTACCTTTTTTCTGAGCTTCAGTTTTACAGGCCTTATTCGTAGACACTAAAATTTAGATATTGTGTTTTTAAAACTCAGCAACCTCCAAAAAATAAACTCTTGAATTTACTCTTCCTAATCTCCTTATTTCTGTTGATAATGTAATATGTATTTTAAAGCTAAAATCTGCTATCTTTGAGTTCCTTGTCTTAACTTTCATGGCCAGTCAGAAATGAAGTTCTGCTGATTTATACTTGTGCCCTCTCACTACAAGATCTGTGGTCTTTTTTGTTTCCTACTTCTGCTTCAAGAACGTTGGACTTACTGCCTGTGCAATTCACTTACCAATTAAACATGTGAAGCCAGGAGCGCTTGTGTTGCTCAGTCGGTTAAGCATCTGACTCTTGATTTCAGCTCAGGTCATGATCTCATGGTTCGTGAGATTCAGCCCTGTGTCACACTCCGTGCTGACACTGTAGAGTCTGCTAGGGATTCTCTTCCTCCCTCTTGCTCTGCCCCTCCCATGCACCCTCTCCCTTTCAAAAATAAATAAACTTAAAAAAAAAAAAAGAAAAGAAACATGTGAAGCCATGTGATTCTCCTTGCTGGTCTTGAACATCTACTTAAATGCAGCTCTATTTTACTTTATTTTGACTTCAGAGATAATATTATAGTAAGAATGGGCATTTTCTCTTTACGTTAAAGTAATAACCATGCAATATATATTTTTATTTCATCTAATTTATAAAAGAGAGTCTGTTGGCTAACCTTAGGAATAGAAAAGGTGATTTGAAACTTTGTATTAAAGATCTGACTTCAAAAGAGATAGAGGTATGCATTCTTGGCTCATCACATTCTGGTGCTGACTGGCCTTCATTCAGCATTGCTGTTAAATTGCTATTTGAAAGTTCCATGCTAGAGGATAGGTATACTTGCTATCCTGAGTGTTTTGAGACAGGTATAGATTTTTTTGTTTGTTTACTAAATAGTGCTTGGATTTAGGTTTATAACTGCACTATGGGTTAGTTTTAATCAAGGACTTCATAAACAGTTCTTTGCATATAGTGTTGGAATCAATAGTGATGCTGCAAATCTTTGCAAACATTTTATCACTATAATGATACTCTGATGTGCAAGCAAGAAGATGCTTTCCTTCTGACAAATGGCCTTTAGTAATAGTCCACATACAAAGCCTCAGTGTACTTCACAGAATGAGATTCCTTTTCATCTGGTTCTTTTCCTTAGAGTTGTTCTATGAAAATTAATACTAATATGATAAGGGAATTTATCAACACATTATAAATATTATGTTACAAAGGCCAGATTTGAAATTTAATACTGAAAATCAACATATGTTATCTTTTGTGTGAAATGAAGACAGAGGATCCTTTCTGGATACCCATCCCTTCCGTTAAGAGTATTAATTTCTCAGGGTGCCTGGGTATCTCCGTTGGTTAAATGTCCAACTTCAGCTCAGGTCATGATCTCACAGTTCATGAGTTTGAGCCCCACGCTGTGTCCTGTGCTGACAACTCAGAGCCTGGAGCCTATTTCAAATTCTGCCCTTACCCCACTCATGCTCTGTCTCTCTCAAAAATAAATAAACATTAAAAAAATTTTTTTAATATTTCTCAGGGCACCTGGGTGGCTCAGTCCATTAAGCGTCTGACTTCAGCTTAGGTCATGATCTCACAATTCATGAGTTCAAGCCCCACGTCAGGCTCTATGCTGACAGCTCAGAGCCTGGAGCCTGCTTCGGATTCTGTGTCTCCTTCTCTCTCTCTCTGTCTCTCTCTCTCTCTACCCTTTTCCCACTCATGTTCTGTCTTTCTCTGTCTCATAAATAAATAAATATTTTAAAAAATTTGGAGCATTAATATCTCTTGGCCATACCCTAGTCATTGAGAAGACAAGGGAACCTCACAGCTTCACTTATCAGTACATGTTGTTTTTGCTGTGTCATTACCACTGTTACAGAAACAATTATGAAATTATAACCTAAAGCCATAATAATTTAATGTCTTTTGTTCCTGTATCCTAAATTACCATGAAAAATAAGAACAATTTAAAAAGCATCCAGAGGAGACAAGTTGCTCAAAATCTTGATGCATTAGTTCTAAAAAGAAATTGAGATTATTTAGTTGATTCCTCTTTTTATGTTTTTGCTGAAGATTTGATGCAAAGAAATAAGCTTAGATTATTAAAGAAGAGTAATTTAGACATTTGGAAGAAATTATTTATGTGAAGATTATTTAAAAAGAAAGAAATAAAATTGCTTTATCAGAATAAGTCCTTTTTTCCCCCAAAAAGTTTAAGCTAAAAGAGATTTGTTCCCTTATAGCACCATGATTCCATCTGTAGCATTAGAAAACAGAGATGGATGGGATAAAGATTAGATTTGACCATTTTTAAAAAATTGAGGTATAGCTGACACACAATGTTCTATTCATGTCAGCTGTACAGCGCTTTGATTTGACAGTTCTATACATCATCACTCAGTACTCACCGTAAGTGTAGTCACTGTCTGTCATGACACGGTGGTATTTCAGTGTCAAGGGAAGGGAAGCAGGGTTGTTACAATATTATTGACTGTATTCCCTATGTTGTACTTTTCATCTCTGTGACTGATTTATAATTGGAAGCGTGTACCTCTTAATTCCCTTCATCTATTTCAACCACAAGTTTGTTCTCTGAATTTAAGAGTCTTTTTTTGTTTTGCTTTTTAAATTCTGCACATAACTGAAATCATACGGTATTTGTCTTTCTGTGTCTGACTTGCTTCACTTAGCATAATATCTTCTGGGCTAGATTTGGCCATTTTTTAAAAGCCTCACTTCCCTCTCAAATCTCAAGTGGAAAACAGTATGTGTTTGTTTCCTTGATCTTTTTCTTCCCTTGAATGCCCTACAGGGGAGGTCTGTGTTAAATGTAAAATTACCCAGACTGTCATCAGAAGGTAATGAGTAGCTACCCTCAATAATTAGTTCTTTGTGTAATTATATATTATTAAACCTTTCTTGAGAAAATTAAAAATGCTTTTAAGGTAGTAAAATTATATGCTGAATGAAATTAAGAACTTTAAAATATGAGAGAATATAAAAATAGTATGAGTTTAACAATGTGAAAATATAAAATAATGAAGAACACTGAATCATCTTCAGTTATGATCTAGAGTTGCCTGGAGGCTAGGGCAGGGTCTACTGTGTCTCTATCTGCAATGTCAATAATTATTAACTGAATAAACTGATGAATGACTGGCTGGCAAAATACTGATAAATTGTTTCCTTCCAAAGATGTGCAGAGAAAATAACTCCCATACTATAGTTATGTTGGAACTATAGTACCTTACTGATTATGAATTCCAGTTTTTGAGGCGCATGAGAGAACAGCAAAGCGATCCTCTGTTTTTGTGTCTAGGAAGTTGAAGTTTAAGAAAAAGGATACAATTATGGACTGGAAAGTCATGATGAGTTTGGTAAACCAAATGTTTTTCACAAAACTCCCTACCTTGTAACTAAGAGACACATAATGTTTGCAAAAATTCATCTATGGACAACAAAAGTATCAATATATACAGAGTATAGACAATTTAAAGAATTCTTTAATTTGGCCAAGTTTATTGCTTTATGATATATAGATAAGTGGTTTATGATGAGCTAGCAAGAAAATAAGGATGCTATAAAATGCATTCATAACTTTTGAGATTATCATCAAGTGTTTGATAAAGCAGGGTACTGGGATATATGGATCATGAGTTTCACTTGTGACATTTCATATGTTCTTCTACTTTAATTGTACTTTTGTTATTTAAATGCCTTTTTTTGAGACACCTAGAACATAACACTGTTCTCAAACTTTATAGGTCTGGTTGGTTAGGGGCTTTAGTACCTTCTGTGGGTTTTAGGGCCTACTATTTTAATCCTAACATTCATTTAAGTTTTTTTTAATTGTTTTGATATATTTATTTTTTTATTTTATGTTTTAATGTTTATTTACTTATTTTTGAGAGAGAGAGCACAAGCAGGAGAGGGGCAGGGAGAAAGAAAGACAGAGTCCCAGGCAGACTCTGAGATGACAGCCTGATGCTCACAAACCATGAGATCATGATCTAAACTGAGATCAAGAAAGAGAGGCTTAACCAACTGCGCCACCCGGGCACCCCTAAGTTTTGATTAATAGTATTAACATAGCTTAGAAGAAAATTGAATATAATAGCCTTTACAAAATGTTCATCTCTTCCAGAAAAGTTTTTTGAAATGAAGAAAGGACAATGTAAAGATGCCCTAGAAATTTATAAACGATTTCTAACTAGAATGACGCGAGTATCTGAATTTCTCAAGGTTGCAGAGGTAAGTGATATTAAGCTTTGTTGGAAATAAAACTTAGGAATATTAACTTCTATATCTGGAGTCAATAGTAGGGTTTATAATCTGCCAAGACATTCCGTCCCAGAGCCCTAGCGTATAGGGTTGGAAGGGACCTCAGAGGTCATGTCCTCCTGCTTCTCACTCAGAACTGTGCCCTGCACTGCTGCATCCCAGTTAGAGGATCGTTCTATGTTCAAATAAAGGTGTCCTGGGTAATGAGAAGATTCATAGCTCTGCAAGGTGGTTCATCCCTCCTTCCTACTTAATGGCTATCTTTGATCATAAGAAAGGGCTTCCTTTTTACTGAGCCCTGGGAAAAAAAAGCTCTTAGGAATGTCTGTGTATTGTGCTTAGTGTGTAGAAGTCATAAATATGACCTTCTTACTTTGTCACTGATTTAAACACAATAAAAAAATTAAATAAAATATCGTTAATGTTATGAAGTTTATACATTGTTTCTTCAGGATGTCTCTTTGTTCTTAATCACAATAACTGTGTAACCATACAGTTGGTGTTCCTGAGGTTACTTGTAAGTTATTTTATGAAATCCAGTTTTTGATGAACACTGATATTGGAAGTTATGACATTGTTATTATAGTCCTTTGGCAGGATGACCAGTTGTTTACTGTACATGTCAGTGAACGACTTGTTAGGACTAACTGAAGTGCTGTGTGAGAGGGGTTCTGAAGGTCAACACCAAAGCATATGAAGCCATGGACATGGGGCATTTTCATGCCATATTTTTGCTATTTTTGCCATTTTCAGAATATAGTACAAGAACATGCATTTTATACACACAACTCCAAAAGCACTCTAGTCTGTGCATTATCTTTTAAATTTCATCTATTCACAGGAATAATAATTGTCACATTCATATTAGGAGACTAAAAGTTGTAAAGTGCTATCTCTTGACCTTTGGTCCAAAGAGTTTGTAATCAGAATAAAGGTCTTTTTTTACATATAATATGGGAGACAAGAATAAAGAAGCGTGTATAGGAGTTACATACACATTAAAGCATATTAATGTGTGCTTCTTGTAAGTTTATTGATGTTGGTTGTTTTTAAGGAAGGAGAATTGCTAAAACTTTTGTTTTCACTGCCACACAAGTTTTATTTTTGTATTTAATAAGATCTTCCTGTGGCTTAACCTTAGTTATCAATATAATCTAGTAAAATTTGCCTTTTTAATAGCAGATTTTAATACTGCCTAAGCATCCAGAGCAGAACATCTTTCATTGTTTCATTAATTCCTGGTACACATGCTACCCAGTTTTCTTATGTCTAATTGAATATATTAAGGTAAGGAGCTGGGCATGTGACAGCCTGGGGTATACATTTCTCTAATCAGCACCGTAAGGCTGGGTTCAAGGTCTTCATGAAAAAGGGGGTATTTATTAATTCATTCTATTTTTATTTAAAAAATTTTTAAATGTCTATTTATTTATTTTGAGAGAGAGCGTGTGCATGAGTGAGCAGGGGAGGGGCAGAGAGATAGAATCCCAATCAGGCTTCACACTCAGTGTAGAGCCTGATGCCGGGCTCCAACTCACAACCGTGACATCATGTCCTGAGCCCAAATTGGATGTTTAACAGACTGAGCCACCCAGCCACCCCATTATGGTTTTAGATGTAAAATTTTATTTTATGTCTCTTGATAACCTTGTGTCAGCACAGACCTACTTCAGGCTGTTGAGAAGGAAATATATGGAAATTCAATGGCATTTTGAGAGTTTTTCTTCAAATAACTGAATACAATATAATACTTTTATTTGAACATTATGACCAAGACTTTTTTGCAGATTGATACTAATTTACAAAAATATTTTTAATAGAATAAACTCTAACCCACAGTGGGCTAACAATAACATTTGTGTTTTCTCTCTTTAAATTACATTATTCATAATTTAGACACTAATTCTTTGAATACAAGTATTGACTGGTTGGTTATTATTGGTAAATACAGAAATTTCTTAACACATGTACAAAGCTTCTCTCTCTACCAGACAGCTCTTGTGTGGTATACATATGTGTGGACTCATATCAAATAGCTACCTTGTAGTTAGTACCATTTTCCTGAAGAATGTACAGAAGACTTGCAGCATGTCATATTTAAAATACAACTGGATATACTGCCTGTTTGGGAAATGTTAATAAATTTCCATACTAAAAGAAATGTAAACTTGTTGAACACCAGTATGGAAATATTCAAATATACCAGAAGAATTGCTTAAGGTGCAGAAAACTTCCATGGTTTGAATTCTTACAATGAAGTCTCCTAAAGCATAGAACTGAAACTTTGTAAAATAGTTGTTTTATAGGTAACAGGCGTTTTTGCTAAACACACTTCCCTTCTTATAGAACTAAGTTATTCTTAGTTTGCTATTCTAAGATAAATACCAAGTCGTAGGAGTTATATCTCCCAGAATATTTGCAGACAGAAAGTGATGAGATTTCTGTAATATAGCCACGCCTCAGCTCAAGCTTCCAATTACATTATGGTTCAGAAGTTCAGGTGAGTGAAAATAGCAGTGTCAAGAAAGAATTCCTAAATTATGTCTTTCTGTTCAAGAAGGATGTGTTAACTATTTAAGAGAAACACATCATTTTTACCAGGATGATCCCAATATTAAAGATCCATAATGCTTTAATTTCAAAAATTCTGACTTCATTCATATTAATATTTTAATGGATCACCTAACAGAGTATTAAAATATGGAAATAAATGGAATGAAGTTACCTTAGTTTATAATTTCCATAATTTGTAACCTTTAAGTGAGTTTAAGGAAGCAGGAGTAGCTTCCCTAAAGTCAGAATTCAGTCATTAGCAGCTAATGTCTCTACATCTGGGAAGAACCTGCAGCCCAAGTTGCTTTAGAAGGATGAGGGTCAGTGCTCTACCTCAGTGGTTCTTCACACTGGGCAATTAATGCTCCCCTCATCTCCCCAACAACCAATGTCTTAAGACATTTTTGGTTGTCACAACTGGAGGTGGGGGAAGTCTACAGGCATCCAGTAGGTAAAGACCAAAGATGTTGTTAATATCTGACAGTGCACAAGACAAACCCCATCAAAGAATTATCCCAAAATGTGAATAGTACCAAAGCTGAGAAACCTGCAATAGGCATCGAGAAAGCCAGAGAAATAGTTTGGTTAAGCATTTGTTACACAGGTGGATTCTTCAACCTCCAGTTTGTCTTATTGTCATTGTAGGAGCCCAACACTTAACACTTCATATTATTTGCTTCTGCATTTCCATCAACATGAAAGCAGTTCATTTCTCAGAGAGACTTGATTTAACCTACTTTGTTCCTTTGAGCCTAAACTTCATCTTTACATAAAATGAGAGAATTGGAGTTATGATTTGTATTTTTCTCCAAATTTTTATTTTGAATAATTTTTAAACCTAAAAATGAGTTGAGAGAACAAATAGTGAACACCTATGTACTCTCTTCATTGATTCACTCCATTAATATATTCCCATAGTCGTATTCTTTCTTGTTCTTTCTCTTTTTCTACTCTTCCTCCCTCCCCTACCTCTCTTCCCCAAGCTACCAACACTAAAAATTCAAATATGCTTTTACCTGTTAATTTCATGTCTACAAATATAACCTGCAGATGTATCCACACAGGTGTAAAATGGTATGTGCAGCATTGTAAGGCAAGAGTTTGGAAGCAACTTTAGTGTTCATTAATATATGACTTGTTGTATAAGTAAATAATAGGAATTGAAGCTGTTGTAAAAATAAGGAAACTCTATGTGTTAATGTGGATATAGGTCTAAGATATATCGTTAAATGAAAAATATAAGCCCAGTGTATGTAATACGCTATTATTGTATAGTAACATGGGAAATAAATATGTATTTATATATTTCTTATTTCCTTGGATATACATAAGGAAACTCTGGAAAGATACATAAGCAACAAACAAAATGGTTTTCTGTGGAAGGAGGAGTGGATACTATACCCTGAACAAGTTATTAAAACTAAATGAAACTTCCCTGTCCAGAGGACTTACTGGGTATAATTAAGTTAAATTTAGTGTAAGCATTTTTTTAGGCTTTTAGTTGCCTTTAGCCATGGGGAAAAACTTTAAATTTTATATTTCAATTTCTTAAATTTTGGGGGGGTTCTAATAAAATTCTGTGTATTTGTTATATCTAACTACATTAACAAAATCATTGCTTTGTTATACCTAGTGTAAAACTACACAAAGAATATTTTCAAAATGAGATTGACAATTCTTTTAACCAAGATTGAGCTATGGTTAACTAATTCTTGGGTAATCTGTTAAATGCAAAGACATTAATTTTTTAAATTCCCATTAAGTAACTTATTTTTTTTAATCTGCAGCAAGTTGGCATTGATAAAGGTGACATTCCTGACCTCACACAGGTAAGTGATTCTCTGAGTAAAATGTATGCATGAAATTATTACTCCAACGTTTGTCATTAGTTACCTAGATCATAGTCTTGTAAGCATTTGATGCATTTTGAATTTAAGTCAACCAGCTTTCTTGGAAATTATTCTAGCTTTATTTTTTCTAGCTATTGAATATATTTCTGGAGATAATATGAAGATTTTCCTGCCCATTTAACAGTTTCTTCTTTATAGCCAACTGAATTTACTTACTGAGACCATCTTTTTATTCTTGAACTTGATTCAAAATTAAGTCTTGGATAATATTTTAAAAATGCTTATCTATGAAAAGTGTCTATTGGTTGGCATGTTTTTTCTGCTTGTTCTTCTAGTGTTCAACATTTCCCAGGTATGCAGGAGGGGCATAAAGAGGGAGCACTCTGATACTGTAGTTCTACCGTACTCATTCTTGATTCCCCTATGAAGTGCTACTATAAAAGCACCTTTTTAAAAAAGTGGTAGTGCCAGATAAGTGATTTTTCTAGGGATCATCTAGTAAGCAAAAACAATAGTGGTGTTCTCTTAGCAATGTGTCAAGAGCATACATTGTAAGGCTCCTAATATATAGAGTCAAGACCATTCACATGTGCAGAATTACTTTGTGACTTTTCTTATAATTGGCAGGAGCTGTTTTTATTTAATCAACTCATTACTCTGTTATGGTAAATTTCTGTCCCAAACATGTCCTTTAACTAGAGATAGTGAGATGATAAGAGAGAACATAGAGCTTACATACCAACAATGAATATATGAGTCTTCTGTCTGTAAGTAAAAAGTAGTTGTAATAGAAGAAAATTGTCATAATACAAATCCACTTCTTAATAATGTAAAAATGCATATAATAGACTATAATCCTTTGAAATGTTTTTGTATTTAAAATAATTTTAACCTTAAATTTTTATTAAAAATTAGAAAACCTCAAAGTAATGGTCTTTGTATTTATGTTATTAAAATACCAATTAAATACCAATAATTTTTTATAAATAAAATTCTGAGAGCAATTCAGAACATGATTGCATTGCATTTTTTTGCTTTAAAAGTTGAGAGTTCACTGCTTCTAGTACACAGAATGTTAATGTAAGATATTTTTGCTATTATGATATGATACTATTCTTTGATCAGATATGTACCTGAATAAGATATTGGTATCATTTTTTATTAGATATAGATTTATGAATTTGATAACATCATAATAAAATGTAAAGGCAATCAGTGTGCTTTCATTTTAAATTATTTAATGATAATAAACATTTACATTGTAGTTTGGTAAAATAGCCCAGATACCATATTAACTTATAAAAGGTAGATATTAAAATATTTTGCTCAATGAATAGTTTTTAGAGATAGTAAATCATCTTTATTTCAACTGTATATACTTCTCTCACTGTGGAATAAAAGTAAAATTAAATATATTACCAGGGAGGGTCTCAGTTAAGAAAATAGATCCTCATTTGTCTCCATTTATATAGTGTTTTAAAGAAATAAAGAAAAGTTTAAAAGAATGCTTAAATATCTTTTTGTTTTTAAAATTAGAAAATTGTAGATATCATTGAAAGAAGGATTCACATACTTGGGTTTAATATTTAATGTTACTATAATATTCATTATCACGTACATAATCTTCTCTCAAGAAGTCCAGAGACATACTATTAAATGGTGTACATTGTGTTACTCTAATTTGCAGAAAAGAGATCCAATCCTAAAAGAAGGTAAAATATTGCCCTGGGTATCTGTGATTGAGATTCATTAGAATCTGGTATCATTCTTATTTCTGCTTTTTTAATGTCCTTAAAAGGCACATAAAGTTCCGTACTTATTTTTAAATTACTTCTTCACACACACTCAAACATTCCCTAGTTAATTTCTCCAGCATATACTTAAATCTCAATACAAGAGTATTGAGTGTTTCTGAAATTTCTTAGTAAGTAACCTAATTGTGATTTTTGTTAGGATTGTGACAGAGCTAAACATACTCCCTAATTCTTACTTAGAACCCCTTGCATAGGTCTAATGAAGGCTTCTAATTGATCTGGCAATCTAGACTACTAGGACAGTATGGTCAGGCAAAGCTGGAATGTGAGGTGTTCTAGGGTTCATCCTTTAGACAATGCTAGGCCAGGGTTAATCTGGAAATGGGTCAGAGATACCAGGTTGTGTGGCTCAGTTTAACACTTCTGAGATTAGGTTCTGCTCTCTGCCTGCTCTTGTGTGGCCATCATGGCCACAATCTAGCTGTGGCAGTAAATCCAAAATACCCAACACGGAAGAGAGTTAAGGAGGAGATGGAGGTCAGAAGGCTACCTACTGACTGGGAGTAAGAATAGGCTGCTTATAACTGGAAAGATGAGAATTCTTCTTACAGCAAGATAGGGCAGAGTAATTTAATGGACATCGTTTTGTTTGGAAAATGCACAATAAATACCAGTGTGGTCATGTGTAGCCCTCTTTAAATTATTGTGTATATAATATCATCGTAACTGTGTTTAAATAATTTATGAGCATCAGTGAACTTTTAACAAAACATTCAAAAATGCTGTATTGGGTGAGAAGAGGAATACAGTATCAGAACCACTTCTTAGCACTTTCAAATGGATTCTAAGGTCTAATGATCAAAAATTCAAATGATCTTTTGGTTGCTTTTCTTTCTGTTTGGTTTAATGATGCATTAGAATCTAAAGCATCTGAATTGTAGATGAATGCTTCATTTTTGATTCTGGACTCACAAGTCAGCTTTGAATTTGTTCCAAGGAAAGGATTTTCAAAATATCATTTTCTGTTTGGGGTGTGTATATGCATGTGTGTGCATTCCAAATTTAAAATATCTCCATGTATGAAAAAATCTTAGGTTTGCTGGTTAGGTATTCTGGTTTATCTGAAAACTGCTGGTAAAGAAAAGTTTTTTAAAAATGTACCACTGATGAATGGGTAACTGTGATACATTGCTATTACCAATCAGCTTTCACAGGCTGACTCTGATCTTCAGATTGGTGTTTTCCGCCTGATTGGTCTATTGACTTCAGCATTTTAAAAAATAAGCAGCTAAAGATACTGCAAAATTATAGTTTGTTATTTTAAATTCCTTTTCCAAAACCAGAGGTATTCTCAAAGCTTTGTTCTTTGGGAATTTGAACCGTGTTTGTCTGTCTACTACATGCCAAGATAGACTCCATGCCATTGATGGAGTTAAGGCAGCCGATACTGCTGCATTTGCGAGTATTGCTATCAAAGTCTTTTTGTCTTCCAGAAACACATGAGGAATTTACTTCTATTACATTTCACATGTCCTTATAAGAACTACAAATGATGAGGCATTGTTAAACCTATAAGATAAAATGCTCCAATCTTAATTGTATGTGCAATTCATTACAAAATAACTCCCTTTAAACACAGATGTCAGATTTGTAGTCTATGCCCTTAGAAAGATTTTTTAAACTATTATGATTTTTGTGACTGCTACTTTATTTTAAACTTTTCATCCTTAAATTATTTTAAAAAACCTTGCAAAAAGAATGGAATTGCAAACTGTCCCTGGTTTTTGGTTTGTTTGTTTTTAAGAAACTAAGGAAGTTTATAGGAGAAAACACCACCTCTTTATCTTATATTGTTCTACTTGGTGACTGTAAGTAGCATTTGTCTTTTTTTTTAATCTTTATTTTTAAGTTTATTTAATTATTTTTTATAATAGTTTATTGTCAAATTGGTTTCCATACAACCCCCAGTGCTTCTCCCCACAAGTGCCCCCCGCCATCAGCGCCTTCCCCCCCACCCTCCTTCAGCCCTCGGTTCCTTTTCAGTATTCAATAGTCTCTCATGATTTCTGTCTTTCTTTCTTCCCAACTCTTTCCCCCTTCCCCTCCCTATGGTCTCCTGTTAGGTGTCTCCTGTTAGACCTATGAGTGCAAACATATGGTATCTGTCCTTCTCTGCCTGACTTATTTCGCTTAGCATGACACCCTCGAGGTCCATCCACTTTGCTACAAATGGTCAGATTTCATTCTTTCTCATTGCCATGTAGTATTCCATTGTATATACATACCACATCTTCTTGATCCACTCATCAGGTGATGGACATTTAGGCTCTTTCCATGATTTGGCTATTGTTGACAGTGCTGCTATGAACACTGGGGTACATGTGCTCCTATGCATCAGCATTTCTGTATCCCTTGGGTAGATCCCCAGCAGTGCTATTGCTGGGTCATAGGGGAGTTCTGTCGACAGTTTTTTGAGGAACCTCCACACTGTTTTCCAGAGCAGCTGCACCAGCATTTGTCTTTTTAAACAGTTTTAGCATAGAATCACATTTTCTTTACTTTCCATTTAACATTTAGAAGACCTATGTCATGTAACTAGAGAGAGGTTCTGTGGCTTGATGTATTTTTTCCTTACTACAAGCCCAGTGGAAAAAAATAGAAATATGAAAATTTTTGAAGTTCTACTCCCAGGCTTCCTAGGTTCCATTATTATGGCAATTATAGCAATAATAATTATGAAAATTAGCATGACAATGTTGAAGTTATTGGGTGTTAATTTGCCTAAAAATTGTGAAGCTCTTTCTGTCTTTTTTCCTTTTGAGGAGATAATGCATATTCTGTTTATTAAATGAACATGTCTTTATAGTGTACTTTTTGTGCTATAGAGCAAAATTTTCCTTGTATCTTAAAATTTTATTTTTTTTAAACTTAGAGATATACTCTTATTTGCAATTTGTTGGAATTTCTTGAGTAGGCTTACCATCACCTGGGTTATATTTTTAAATTATAACTTTGATAATTTTCTAAATTATAATCATTACTCTTTTTACTCTATAGTCCATAACATTTTAGATAATGTCCATAGGTCTGATCTTTCTACCCTACTTCTGTCACTTTGATGAAGTGAATATTTTTGTTCACTTAATTGTTTACATTTATAAATTTACATGTTTGGCTCATTTAGTAATTTATGCTTACATTAATCATATAATTACATATATAATAATCACATAATTGTTAAGATGGCTCATGGGTCTATTTGTGAAGTGAAAATGGTATTAAATATCCATAATTTTTAAAATTAAAAATTTTAAATAAGAATTTTACTTTAATTTGTCATTAAAGGTACAATGTAAAATGTACAGTTGTATGAATTGTCTTGAGTTCTGTGAGCTGTTTTAGCAGTTAGCATAGTTAAAGGTCTTCAAAATTAACTTCATATTAATTTAAAGGCTAATTGTTAGAACTAAATGGATCTATAAATGTGGTTACATATTTCATTCATGGAATGCTGTTCTTTGAATGCTTACACTGCCATTAATGTCTAATTTAGGTTAAAATTATTTAAAGATGATGTTAAATTTCTAACTCTAGCTTGAGGAATAGATGAAGGTTCATATATATATGAACCTAGTATTTCTCTTTCTAATATACAATAAAATGCCATCACTTTGTATCGCCTAAAATGTTATTATGAAAACAATTCAGGTACCTTTTAATAATAGAGTTGGAATATATTAAGTTTGGCAATACACAGTTGTATAACATTATCATATTTACTAAAAGTATTTATTATGGATATAAATTAAGTGGCTCAGTAATAAGAAAATCTTACTTGTTGACTATTAAAGGTGTATTCTTTTCTCCACAACTAACACTTATCTCCCCCCACTTTTACTTAATTTAGTAACAATTTTTCCCAACATTTTAGTCAAACATAGATATGTGAGAGTTTACTGTCTTTTCAAACCTCTGTAAATTTGTGTTTGGGGACTTATATTTCTTACTTGGATACAAATACCTATTCTTTTTTCATGTGGTCTTGTGGAAATATATGGTGAACTTGATTTGAGTGTACTGCATATAAATAACATCATAGAAAAAGTTTATCCAATGTAATCTCTACACTGAAACCACGCTGTAGTGCTATTTGTTATGCCGTGGAGTTAAGTATATGTAAGATGGGCCTGTCTGAGATTCCATGGAATTGAAATATTTAAGTACCAAAAGACTTGGAATGAAGTCATCTCACATATGTATTGGGGTCCACCCACAGAACTCCACCATACAGAGTTACAGTGATGTTCCAGTGTATTTACTTTGAAAGAAAGCAATGCAGACATTTATTTTTACTTTCTTATTATAGGCTCCCAGCAGTCTTATGGAGACCCTTGAACAACATCTAAATACATTAGAAGGAAAGAAACCCGGAAACAAGTACGCATTAGTTGTATATTCTAAATAAGATGAAAAATGCTACAGTCGTTCTTTATAAGAATGAGATGTATCATGGTACCTCATATACTACTACAGATTTAGAGTATGCTTTATTGTAATTCTTCTAGGTCCCCTCAGAAACCTCATTCATCTGATTAACTTGTGACAATGTGACCCCTTATATAGGCAATCTGTCTGCAGCCTCATGCAGTGAATTAGTAGGTCGTACATAGGTTGCCTGAACCTGCTGACATATATACCTTCCCTTAGAGGAGATTCACAATATACAGAAAAAGAGTTGCTCATGATTAAAAATTGAGGCTGCGTTATTGGGCATATGAGTAAAGCAGTTAGTTTCATAGGTAGCCTTGAACATTCCTTACATTGCCAATTCTGTTGTGAAAAAAGCAAAGCCCTCAAGTATAATTTTCTGCATTCTAGACTCTCCCCCACTTGAACCATTCAGCATGGCATGCTGCTGACATTTTGCTCGGAGATCTTTTTACAGAGAGAATAGCAATCAGCAATAAATGCAGTTTTAGTGGATTTTCATATCTTTGTGTTGGGGCACATATATTTTTCACTGTTTTTACTCATTGCATGCAAAAATGTCCAAGTCCATTTCTTTTCTTCTCTCAAGCAAGTATCAAACTGGTCTATTCACAAGACTCAGTGCTTTCCAGTCTTTGTGCCTTACTTAAATTATAGTTCTGCTAGTCTTGGATGCCTACCTTCCTTGTCTCCGTGTGTGCAAATCTTACCCATCCTGGGAAGGCTTTCTCATTAAGCCTTCCTTAATCATGTACTACCCTGTGTTGTGGCCATTTTATTCCCATATATGTGGTTTAAATAGGTTTTCTGAATCTAAAATTCAGGGATTGTTTTATACTTCATTGTCTCCACTGATAGATCTCTCTACAGAGTGAGCTTGAAATCTGTCTTTGATGGCCCCAGCTGTTTGTTTATTCCATTTAGATTGACAGCAGAACTTAACAGAGTTGACCTATGAAGTGATCATTGCAGGGCTGTATGCTGACCATGGATTTTGCCTATCAAAATGCAACTTCTTTCTGCTTTCTTCTCTCTTGGCATTCACCCAGAATTTAGATTCATGTCTTAATGTTACTTTTTGCTTATTGTTTCATTAGCTAAATGTAATTTCTATCATCTTCTCCAAGTCAGTGTAAAAAGTATTGCATATTTTAAATTTTTCAATGATAGTAGCATAGGAATCTCTCCAGGCAGTTATGGCAGGGCTGTTGAGTATGATGCATGACAGGACTTCTCAGGGGCTCTGTCAAGGTTATCACTATAGTGCAAGGTCTGTCCCTGCTTCATCGTGGTCATTTATGTGGATGATCAGACTTTCGTGGATAAATTGATGTCAACTAAAAGATATGAGAGTACATTAAGTGACATGGGAGTACATTAGTTACCCAATTCCAGTTATTGCGGGGGGCACCCAGTGTTAGAGTATCTAAGAAGCCAAAGGAGTTATATAGGATTTAAGCAAAAGGAGGCATGAAGCCTAAGAAATGTCCCTGCTCCTTTGATAGAAAGACCTCAAGCTAAGGAAATATGCACATCCCCTGGACTTAAAGCCTCTCCCTTGGGCATTGCCCGATACGCATTGGTGAAAAGTCAGCTGGTCTGTACTCTTCCCCCCTCAGAGTCCCACAGAACCACACTCTCCCCTTGTTAAGTCTGCCAATGCTGCAGTCAACAGAAAAGCAGCCTTCTAGAGTGAATTTCATTAGCCCCAACTTCAAGTCTAAATTTGCAGTCACATTTCTAAGAGCAGGGAAATCGAATTTCAGTGATCTTCTGTTTTGGATTACCTTTGGCTGAGCATAATGTTTCTCTCTTTTTTAAAAATCATTTTATGCTTGTCATATTTCTTTTCTGAATTGGCTGAGAGACTAAATATGAGCTTGTCTTTTGCTTCTTCCCTATTTTTTAAAAAATTAAACTATAGTAGTTAACTGTTTTCTTCTTTGTATGTTTGTGCTTACCTGGGAACTTAAGTGAAGGGTGAGTACTATAATGAGTGGCTTTTTTGCATTTGGTTATACTGAAAATGCAAAAAAGCACTCCTAAGACTCCACATTTGGGATTTAGAACATTTAAAACTGATTTCTGTCAATTTTACACATCTGTGTTTTTCATCATACTTTTTTTTTTTTTTACTTGTCTTTCAAGGTGACTGGCATAAATGGTTTTACTTTATTGTGGTCTTCTCAGATCAAGACTACCAGTCTCTCTTAGATATATCACTCTTAGATTTTGGAAGTAAAATTTTTTTATTTGATTAGTGAACAAGAGATTTTCCCATGGCATATGGCAGGAGGGCCAAAAGACAGTATTATAGAGAAAATTAAAGTTGTTTGTCTTTCAGTAGCAGTAAAAAATTGTTCTAATCTCTCAGTCAAGGAAATGCTTACAATGAAACATTTTTAAATGTCTCTTATAAAAATATGTATGCTCTTTATAGTTAATGGCTTTTATCCACTGATATGTATTTTTAAAGTCTTATGCAGTACTATGTGATATATTTGTATATTGTATGTTCCTGTGATTCTATAGAACAAAAGAAAAATTGATTTTATTTTATATGTGGGTTTACTAAGTATTGAGGGTACAGATAACCTGAGATAAATCTGTTATAATTAAAGCTATTTGGAAGATATTGATAGGTTTTTCACAGCTATGTTTTTTTGTCTTCAATCTACCATCTATAACCAAAATTATGTAGAGATTATTATTGTGAATAAGACATAACAAAATATCCTCATTTGATGATTAACTATTAACGTCTTGGAAGGAAACCTTGGCGTTTTCTAGGTTCATCATAAAAACCCATGGATTTTTCTAAAGCATTTCACAGAACTTAGAAAAGGACTATATGGGTTATTCATTCTCTTCTAAAATTATATTTGTGCTTTATTCTTCTTAACACAGTTTATTATGTACTAGATTTCTTTCTTTAAACATTAAAATGAGTATTGGCTTTTAGTAAGTGTCATTATATAAAAGATGATAGCATTTTCTTTTCTAAAGGGCAAATGACCAATGGTAGGGTATTAAATCAACCAAGAAACTGGTGAAAGGAAGCAGTTCGTATGTTGTGTAAGAGGGGAACACATAGGCAGGGGCCATGTGTGTTTTTGTCAGGACAGTCCAGAATGTGAAATGAGTGCAGGCTCTGGGCATCAAATGGACTTGGACTAGAGTCTTAAATCCACCATTAAAGAATGATGAGGCTTGGGCAAGTTATTTACTTCACTGAGCCTTGCAGCCCTTAAATTTTAATCAGTGATTAATGATGCTTTTTAAAGCTATGGCCCAAGGGGAGCACACCTTGTTCTGACCTCTTATATGAAATTATGGCAAAGGCTAAGCATGGTCCATAAGAACAGAGGTCACATTTCCTGACAGTTTAGTTTCACACAAAATATTTTTAAGACTCTTGGTTAATTTTTTTTGTACAAGGAGTACATGAATGTATTCTTATTCTAAAATTCAATTAATACAGAAATAACAGTGCCTGCAAAATGCCAGATGTTGTGTAAAGTGCTGGGAATATAAAGCAATGGGATGGATTCCCTTTCTTCAGAGAATTTAGCATCTAGTGAAAACGATAACTAAACAGACAAAGTACAGTGTGGCAAGTGGGGTGATGACTGGACAGAAACGGGAGCTTTTATTTATTTGCTTAATCTGTAAGTAACTAGAAGTGTCATTTAGTAATAGCGCTCACCCAGGAGCTTGGCAAACGGATTCTTTTGCCAGTTACGGCATTTGTACCTAGGTTTGAGCATGATAATCTTCAAATAGCAGGTATTTGCAAATAAAGTTGAACATCAAAGTCATTAATGTGACATAATATTATTACCTTTATTTTGCTACATTCAATAAAACAAAAATTCATGATACAATACAAAATTTCAGTTACTAAATCTCTGCTAATATTGTTTTGCTAGTGCTACTTGTGATATTTTATTCTGTAGATGAGTAGAAAACCAACCATGCCATCCTGAACAATTCTGACACTAGGCTTCCTATTGAAATATATTTTTTCTTCATTTTGTTTCATTATTAAATTATTTTCCACCAACCTGGGTTGGTAAACAGTAACAGTTTAAGCAGCTGTTTCTGAAGCACTTTACTAGAGATCATGTACAATAGTCAGTGCTAGTAGTAATCTCACTAAAAAATTTTTTACTGCTTTCTAATTTTTCACTCCTTTAGAAACAAGCATTGAGGTTACTGTTCTTTTTCAAGCTCCCACTATTTTGAACAAGAGAATAAGAATATTTTCCATAGATAGTTTTCACTAAAGCTATGAACAAAACTTCAAGAGTATACTATGTGTAGTATAGTATAGAAGTTGAGACACATTTCAGACACAGGGCTCATAGGGACTTTTCAAAGTCTAGTGTTACTTTTATGCATCTCAATTGTAATTAAATGAATCACAGTGTACCTTAATGAGTTTTCTAACGTTTTAAAATAGTACATCAGAGGGTTTTTTTTAATTCTGCAAAACACTATATTCCCCAAGTCTTGGCAACATTTTGTAAATTCCAAATTTATTTTTGATGGACATAGGCAATAATGATCAAAGAATTGAGTTGCTAGAGATATTTAAAAAAAAAACTTGAGTTTCAGAATTTCTAGTACTAGATACTAAGTGAATGGAAAACATTGAACGAGGATGTCATAAGTGAATGAAAGAAAAATTATTTTTTAAAAAATAGTTTATCCATTACTAAAGCACCTGTATGTAAATGAGTTAATACTTGACCAAGCAATACCAAACTTAAATGCTTCTACAAATTTATTCATGTATATTCAGTTTTAATTTTTTTTTGGTTGCCTTTTAGATCTGGTGCTCCCTCTCCATTAAGTAAGGTAAGTTTGCTCTTTGTTTTGACCATTTTAGCAATTTTTGAGTGTACAGTTCAGTGGTATTAACATCCACATTGTTGTGCAACTGCGCTGTCATCCCATTTCTAGAACTTTTTTCATCCAGAGTGAAACTCTGTACCCTTTCAACACTAACTCTACATCCTTCTCCTCAGCCCCAGGCAATCACCATTCTACTTTCTGTCTCTGAATTTGACTACTCTGGATTCCTCAAATAAGTGGACTTATCCAGTGTCTGTCCTTTTTTGATTGGCTTGTTTTCCTTAGCATAATATCTTGGGAAATTTATGCTGTAGCATGTGTCAGAATTTCCTTCCATTTTAAGTGTGAATAACATTCCATGGTATGTGTACATTTTCTTCATCCATCCGTCAATGGTCACTTGGGTTGTCTCCACCTTTTAAAGGCTGTTGTGTAAAGTATACTGTTGTGTGTACATGGGTGTAAAGAAACCTGTTTGAGTTCCTCCCTTCAGTTCTTTCAGTATATACTCAAAAGTGAAATCTCTGGATCATGGTGATTTTATTTTTAAGTTTTTGAGAAAAGGAATGGTAAATTTTGTGTGTTCTACTCTATATCAGTTTCTCAGTCCAGTGTACTATGGCAGTGTCTTCTTAGTCCTCTATTTGGACTAAGTTTTCAAGTAAGAGAAAGCTTCATACGTTTCTATTTCCACTGAAAACAAACATAACATTTTACTAGTTACAAAGCACATACATACTCGGAATCACAGCTATGTGAGATAAGTAAAGCACATAGTTTTGTGCATGTTGGTTTAAAAAGTCAGCTGTAACTGGATGTCTTTCTGCAAGCATGCTTTTTAGACAGTCTACTATAATGATTTTAATAATTCTTTCAACTCCCTCAATCATGAAGGACATGATTGAGATTATCAGTGACAATGGCATTTTTTCCCTAGGTTGGTAGTTCACAGTTTCCATTGTACTTTTTGGGCAAAAATATAATAAATGTGCTCTTTCCTCTATGACAGCTTCCCATTATGTGATTGCTGTTATTACAAACATAAGGATATCATTATGACTGCAGTGCTTCCCAGATACCCTGTACTGGGTCAGTATGGGGCTGGCTGCCTAAGATTCCCTGGGCAGCTCAAACATGAAGAATCCTGGTGATTGTGATGTAAAGCCAGGTTTAAAATCATTATGTCTCTGTGAAAAATCACAACGTATGACTATAGAATAGAGTGTGATAAAAATTATGGCATCATTTGGGATGGTTCTCTCTCCACATTTTAGCCAAGTCAAATTTTATTGGTATTTTCTTTTTGTAATAACAGGATTATTCTGGTTCTGTTTCCCTAGACCTCTTGTTTCATCAGAACTTATAGTTACAAGGCAGGTTTTAATGGGTCTTTGAAGACCTTTGTTTCTGCATTTATGTTGGTAGATTCATTGTCATCATTAGTTCTCAGTGGTATTTTCATAAACTTACTTTCCAAACTGATTTGCATGTATTGGTTTAAAGAACACTAATTTCTTTTAGAGGAGTTGTCAGTATCCACAATGAAAGACATACAAATTAAATTTTATTAGTCCTTTCTATTCCCTTGATAATCTTTCATGCTCCATTTGAAAACTTTTAATTGTTGGTGCAGAGAAGGATCTGAGTTAACCTTTTCTGAGCAGCAGTATCCCTCCTCAGGTGTTTGTTGACATGCTGAATGCTTTGCACTTGTGTATCTATTGAATTGTGCCTTCTTGATTCATAGACCAATAGCATTAGACAAATACTGCTTAAGTCTAAAATCCCTACACATTCTCTCCTCAGTTCTTTTTCTAAAAATTTATTCTTTTTAAAGCTTTCATTTTTGCAGTTGTTTGAAATGTTTATTTTTGAGAGAGAGAGAGACAGAGAGAGAATGCAAGCTGGAGAGGGGGATAGAGGATCTGAAGTGGGCTCTGCACTGACAGCAGCAAGCCCGATGTGGGGCTCAAACCCACAAACCATGAGACCGTGACCTGAGTGAAAGTCAGACACTCAACTGACAGAGCCACCCAGCTGCCCATAAAGAATTTGATATTCTGTGCTGACAGCTCAGAGCCTGGAGCCTGCTTCAGATTCTGTGTGTGTCTCTCTCTCTTTGCCCCTCACTCCTGCTCTCCTTCCTTCCTTCCTTCCTTCCTTTTTTCCTTCTCTCTTTATCTCTCAAAAATAAATACAAAACATGAAAAAAAAAATCAGTCCAACACGTGGCACCTGGGTAGATCAGTAGGTTAAGTGTCTGACTCTTGTGAGATGGAGTCCTGTGTCAGGTTCCACAGTGAACATGGATTAGGATTCTTTCTCTACTTTTCTCTCAGCGCCTCCCCCATTTGCAAATGCACACTCCTTTTCCCTCTCTCTCTAAAATAAATAAACATTTTTAAAAAACAATAAATAAACCAGCCCAGGACAGTAACTGTTAGATTTTTATTTTACTTGTTTAGTTTTATCTGTGTCATACTGGAGATTGGATATAGTCGTGATAAGCTATCAGTGGCCTTGAATCTTGTTTATGAATTGTTCTCTGTCATCTGTGAATTATTTTGAAAGTTAGACTTCTAGAATTTAAAGGCATCTGAGAAGACTTTATATGAAGTCTGATTAGGATGTAAAGGAAAAAGAATGGCCTCGGTTTTATAGCAATTATTACAATTGATAATTTTCTTTTCACTTTTAGCCGCTAGTGAGACCCTTCCTGGTAATTTTATGTTTAGGAAATATCATTTAGCCTGGATTTTAAATACATGACTAGAAGTCATTGCAATGTTAAGCCATTTATTTTAAACAGAATTTTATATAAAGTACATTTATCTTTTAAAATTTGAAAACTGTTTTGTCTAATATTGATTGCTTATTATAATTCTCAATTTCAAATTTTCTTGAGTTCTTTCCTCCCTCAAGGAGTTACCCAGAAATTGCCATGAATGTCCTAGTTCTGCAGAGTTGAAGTCCTGCTGCTCTGTGTCCTTTAGATTCTCATTTGACTAGAGTGTGTTATGCATCTTCACTTTCAGTCTTCTCCAGCCACAACCGTTACGTCTCCTAATTCTACACCAGCTAAAACGATTGACACATCCCCACCAGTTGATTTATTTGCAACTGCGTCTGCGGCTGTCCCTGTCAGGTTAGTTTGTGAGCATGCAGTGAACTGTTTATTAATATTTTTATTAGGTTTTTGTTTTATGTTTGTGTGCTAAACTGCCATGTCTTCACAAAATGAAATCTAGTCCTAGTAACTTATGATACTTTGGGCTATTTTTAGGTTCACAGAGTAAGTTCTTTGACATTTTAGTCAATTCCCTAGGTCTGGACTCTCAAAGCTTCAGAAAGGCCTAAGCTGTGGAAATCACCTTCTTGCTCACACATTTAGGAAAAGAGGTGGAATAGTGGTACACACACAATAGATGATATGGAAAATGATTTGTGAAATTAAACTCATCTTGTATGAAATTTGAAGGGTGTCTTAATGTGCTTAAAAGAAACAAACAAACCCAAAATGACTTTGCAGTTGTAGGCCACTTAGCTGGTACTTATGAGGAACTCAGAACTGGTGGTAGGAAAAGACCATCAGAATCTTCCTAATCAGCTTTTATAGCATCTAAATGTCCTAACAGTAGTAAAAAAAAAAAAAAAAAAAAAGTGGAGATGACTGTGCAGTGTATTCAAATCTCAGGGCTGCCTCAAATGAAGCCCCAACTCAAAGAGGCTTCCTGAAGTCATAATTTTCAGTCACCTTTGTTTGGTTCTGTTGCCTTGAGAGAATTTATAGCATCTGCCACTTATTATGAATGCCCTATATTTGGAGACCTGAATTTCAAACTGAG
Organism: Suricata suricatta; assembly: GCF_006229205.1. Lineage (NCBI taxonomy): Eukaryota > Metazoa > Chordata > Mammalia > Carnivora > Herpestidae > Suricata > Suricata suricatta. The sequence continues at coordinate 72,070,937 of NC_043706.1, read as the reverse complement.
CAGCAAACCCACGTTATGTACCCATGTTAACTACGTGTGTTACCGCCTACTTGCTTAGTTCTTCCTTTTATAATCACAAATTTGGTAAAACCAAGTCCTTTTTGTGTCTATACTAAGATAAATTGCTTCTTCTAAAAGCTTTGATTCAGGTCTAAAACATAAATACGTTTCCCTATCCTGGCACTAAGGCCAGTTGTATTTGTGAAGTGGATATCAAAATTGGGCACATTTCAGATATTTTGAAAAAAAAAATGTAGAGGAATCGTTACTTCAAAAGAATATTACTTGGAAGTCTAATATGTGAAAAAGATAAAGATGGAACTGCCATTTATGAGGAGGGGTGGGGCATCTGGGACCCTGGTGGATTGGGACCTGGTCTGGTAACCTCTAGACCAGTGTGTCTCAAACCTGAATGAAACATCTGAGACCATGTTAAAATGAAGATTCTGATATAGCAGGTAAGGGGTGAGCCTAAGATTTTGTACTTCTAACAGTATCTCAGGATGTTGCTAGTTTGAAGGTCACACTTTGAATAGCAAAGCTCTAGGCTCCTCCTTGGAACTTCTACAGATGGAGGGGCTTTGAAAAGCACATCCCCAAACTGAATGAGAATAAAAAATATAGAAGTATTTTAGATGAAGTTTTTTATAGGCAATCTTGATATGTTGTAGTTTAACTTACCAAAAAGGTATGTTAGTGATTATTCATTTTGATATTCTTTGCTTTATAAATTCTTAAGACAAATTTTTCCATATCAGACAATTTAGAAAATAGAGAAAGGGAAGAATTATGCATGATTCTTACTCTGATATTTGGAGTACACTTCATTTTATCATACTCATAACCAGCATTTCCGATGCTACCAATTGGACATTACCATATTTAATAAAACTCCACCTTAATTTGAGACATTTAATTTCTGCTTATAATTTGTTGAGTGGCCCATTGCTTGAAGTTTTGTTTACCTACATTATTGAATCTAAAGTAAGAGTTGGGAAACTATGTCCTATGGATAAAATCTAGCCCACTGTTCATTTTTATAAATAATGTTTTATTGGAACAAAGATACATTTCATTTGTTTACATTTTGTCTGTGTCTTGTTTCATGCTACACTGTCAGAGTGGCATAGTGATAGACCATCAAGCCCAAAACCTAAAATACTTTATTTCTGGTCCTTTTCAAAGTAGCTTGCCAACCCTTGGTATTGAAGAACATGTGCTATACTTTCCAAAATATTATTCTCTTATTGGATTTAAAATAGCCAAAATCTTTGATGCTTTCTACATCTGTTTTTTTTTAATTTATAATAGTTTATTGTCAAATTGGTTTCCATATAACACCCAGTGCTTCTCCCCACAAGTGCCCCCCCCCCTCCATGACCATCACCCCCTTCCCCCTCCCGCTCCCGCTTCAGTCCTTGGTTCCTTTTCAGTATTCAATAGTCTCTCATGATTTGTGTTCCTCTCTCTCCCCAACTCACCCTCTTTCCCCTCCCTATGGTCCTCTGTTAGGTTTCTCTTGTTAGACCTATGAGTGCAAACATATGGTATCTGTCCTGACTTATTTTGCTTAGTCTGACACCCTCGAGGTCCTTCCACTTTGCTACAAATGGCCAGATTTCGTTCTTTCTCATTGCCATGTAATACTCCATTGTATATATACCACATCTTCTTGATCCAATCATCAGCTGATGGACATTCAGGCTCTTCCCATGATTTGGCTATTGTTGACATTGCTGCTATGAACATTGGGGTACATGTGCTCCTATGCATCAGCATTTCTGTCTCTCTTGGGTAAATCCCTAGCAGGGCTATTGCTGGATCATAAGGGAGTTCTATGGATAGTTTTTTGAGGAACCTCCACCCTGTTTCACAGAGCGGCTGCCCCAGTTTACATTCCCACCAACAGTGTAGGAGGGTGCCCGTCTCTCCACACCCTCGCCAGCATCTATATAGATGCTATAGATGCATCCGCTTTATTTAAAAGCATCTTTACATTATAAAACTTTAAAATGTGGTATGTTAAAATTGTATTTTCCTTCCAGCACTTCTAAACCATCTAGTGATCTTCTGGACCTCCAGCCAGACTTTTCTGGAGGAGCGGCAGCAGCCGCAGCACCAGCACCACCACCACCTTCTGGAGGAGCCACTGCATGGGGAGGTGAGTGAAACCAGACAGCCACGTCATTTTTCTATTCAGTTGTTTTTATTCAGGCTGTTATTGTTACACTTACCTTTAGTTATCCAAAATGTTGCTAGGAACTTAGAAAATGCTAACAATGGCATCTATCAATTTAAATTTATATTGAGAGACAGAAAAAGTACCTATAGTACAGTTAAAATGTTCAAGTGGTCATGTAGTTTTTATTTTAAAAGTTGGGAAAAGGCAGTATTTTTCTTTGATACTCTAAAATTCTGATTATTTCGGGGGGCACCTGGTGTCTCAGTTGGTTAAGCATCTGAATCTTGGTTTTGGCTCAGGTCATGATCTCACAGCTTATGGGTTTAAGCCCCATGTTGGGCTCTGCACTGACAGTGTAGAACCTGCCTGGGATTCTCTCTCTCACTGTCTATCTTCCCCTCTCTTGCTCACACTCTCTCACAAATAAGTAAATAAAAATTAAAAATAAAATAAAATTCTTATTATTTTTAATAATTGTTCTCTAGAAATTCAGGCATTAGAGAAATTCCCACAAACAGCACTTTTAATTTGTTCAGGCACAGCCTCCTTCCTGAATTTCTTTATACCCACATTGATTTTAACTCATAGTGGATTTGACTCCAGGCATTTGAAATCTGGGTTAGATTCTTGTTTGTAACAGAAAAGATCCATGCTAAACTAACTGAGAAGAATTACACCTAAGTGTTTGACTCCCATTTTATTCATGGATCTTGGGAAAATTAAACTTTTATATGTATATGATTATAAAGCAAATTAAATAATAATATAAGTTAATTACTGCATAATTCTCAGTGCTACACAGAGTTTGTTTTGACTACCTTGCCCTATTGCATCAAACTATCAAAAAAATTTTTTAATTTTAAAAGTGATTCATACAACTACAGGAACAACACAGATGGAATAACATAAGCAATGTAGTGTAAGAGGAGGTGCCCCATCATAGCTCCCCACACACAGTAAAAGTAATTTGGCAGCCATCCATGAACAAAGTGCCTTTGTGGGAACTTTGGAATCCAGGTAGGAGGTTACAAAACCCCACTGGAGCCTAAGATCAAGGAGATTGTTTTGAGAAGGCAGGCCTATGCCCACATAGGGAGCTCACCACCCTTCATCATGACTACAGACCTGGAAACACCACCATGCTCCTATGGACACATTTACAGTCCTGTTTGGCCTTGGTCCTGCCATCAGCAACATCACCCAAAGGACCTAGGAGGAGCCATGCATGCCTTTGCCTTAGGTAACAGGTCTGCTGATCTGAGTCTCAGCTGTGGATTCTGAAATGGCCTGTGACCCAGTTCCAGCCTGTCTCAGTCATGGTCTGGGAGTAGTCCTGCATGCCCAGGAATCCATCAAGAGACATACCTGTCTGTTCCCCCAGGGGCAGGCCCAGTGACCTTAGTCCAACTTCAGATCCTGAAGTAGTCCTGTTACTTAGCTCCAGACCCCCAGTATTAGTGAGGGAGCATTCCTTCCCACCCAGGGAACCTGTAGGAGACAAGTCCATCTGTGTCCTCAGAGGCAGGCCTGCCAACCTTGGTCCCAACTGTGAATTTTAAAGCACCCCTCTCATGTCCCAACTATGGTCTTGGAATAGATGTGCCCATCCAGGGACCCCATGGGAGCCACACCTATCCATGCACTTTTTAACTAGCCTGCCATCTGTGGACTCAACTGCAGACCCTAAAGTGGATCCTTGTCCCAGTTCCAGCCCTACTGGCCAGGGTCCTGTAGGTCCACCCAGAGATGAGGCAGGAGCTAAACCCATCCAAGCTCCTGGCAAGAGGCTCACCAGCCATGGACATCATAGCATGTCCAGAATGTAGTCACATGGTCCAGCTCCACTCACCTGTGATTCTATTCTGACACTCTAGGCAGTGTTATTAGCCCAGAGCAGGTGAAAGTCTTTCCCTGCCAAAATGAGTCTTTTGAAGAGCTGTTTACTTATTCAAATACACAAACACCAACACAAGACTGTATGGATCATAAAGAATCAGGGAAACAAACATGACACACTGAAGGAAACTAATAACATTCTTAATAACTGACCCTGAAGAAATGGAGATGAATTGCCTGACAGAGAATTAAAAGTAATCATCTTAAAGAAGCTCAGTGAGATGAAAGAGACCACAAATAGACAACAAAACCAATTAAAAAAAAACCCAATACATGAACAAAATGAGAAGTTTAATAAAGAGATAGAGGCCATAAGAAAGAACCAAAGAAAAATCCTGGTACTATAGAATATAATGACAGAACTGAAAAACTCAAAAGGGAGCTTCAACAACAGACTTAATCAGACAGAATAAAGAATCAGCAAACTCAAAGATAATTAGAAGATAGCAGTTAGGGGAACAAAAAAGAAAGAGAATGAAGAAGGCATGTGGGACCTATGGATGCTACCAAGTGAATGAACCCATGCATTGAGGGAGTCCTAGAAGGAAAAGACAGGAAAAGAGGGGCAAAAAGCTTATTTAAGGAAATAATGAATAAAAACTTCCCAAATTATATGGACATGGGTATGGACATTCATATTCATGAAGTTCAAAAGTCCCCAAGCAAGAGCAACCCAAAGAAGACACAGTATAATCAAATTGCCCGATATCAAAGATAAGAAGAAAAATTTGAAAACAGCAAGAGAAAAAAAGCTACTTGTTGTATACAAAAGAACCACGATAAGGCTATCAGTACATTTTTCTGCAGAAACCTTGCATGTCAAGAGTATGCAGGATGATATACTCACAGTGCTGAAAGAAGGGAGAAAAAATTTTAAGCCAAAAGTGCTATACCCAGCAAAGCAACAAGATCAACCCATCGAGATGATATAACAATTGTAAATGTATATACACCAAACATTGGAGTGCCTAAATATATAAGACAAATATTAACAGAACCAAGATGAGAAATAGCCTTATTGTAACAATAGAGGACTTTTTTATGCCACTTTCAACAATGGATAAATAATCCAGGAAGAAAATCAATAAGGAAATAGTAGATTCGATAATACCTTACTCCAAATTGGCTCAACAAACATACAGAACATTCCATCCAACACAGAAGAATATACATTCTTCTCAAGCATATATGGAGCACTTTCCAAGACAGATCATAAGTTAGGACACTTAACAAATCTTAACAAGTTAAAGAAGATAGAAGTCATATCAAGTATCATTTCTGATCTCAGTGGTATGAAACTAGAAATTAGTAACAAGGAAAATTGAAACATTCACAAATATGTGGAGATAAACAACATACTCCTGCCCAACTGTTGGGTCAAAGAAGAAATCAAAGAAATCAGAAAATATCTTGAAACAGATGAAAATGGAAACAGAACATACCAACACATGTGGGATGCTACAAAAGCAATTCTAAGAGGGAGGTATATAGTGTTAAATGCCTACATTACGAAAAAGAAACATCTCAAATAAACCATATAGCTTTATACCTAAAGGAACTAGATAAAGAACAAGCTAATCCCAAAGTAATGGAAGAAAGGAAATAATAAAGATTAGAGCAGAAATAAATGAAATAGAAATTAGGAAGACAATAGAAAAGATCAGTGAAACTAAGAATTGATTTTTTGAATAAACAAAATGACAAATCTTTAACTAGACTAACCAAGAAAAAAAGAGCAAGGATCCAAAAATAAAATAATAGATGAAAGAGGAAACATTATACCTGATATTATAAAAATACAAAGGGCCATAAGAGACTACTATGAATAATTATATGCCATCATATTGAATAACCTAAAAGAAATGGATAAATACCTAGAAACATATAACTGAGACAGAACCAAGAAGAAAATCTGAAAAGATGAACAATGAACAAGGAAATTGAAGCATGAGTCAAAATCTCTCAACAAAGAAAAACTCATGATAGCTTCACAAGTGAATTCTACCATTTCAATAAGAATGAATGCCATTCCTTCTTTAACTCTTCAAAAAAATTGAAAAGGAGGCAACACTTCCAAACTCATTTTTTGAAGCCAGCATTATCCTCAGACCAAAGCCAGATGAGGACCCTTCAAGAAAAGGAAATCATAGGCCAAATAAGCTTGATGAACAAAAACACAAAAATTCTCAAGAAAATACTAGCAAACCAAATTCAACAGCACATTAAAAGGATCATGCACCATGATTAAGTGGGATTTATCCTAGAATGCAAGGATGGTTCACTATATGAAAATCAGTATAAACATGATACATGGCATTACAGAATAAAGGATAAAAATCATGTGATCTCAGTAGATGCAGAAAAAGCATCTAACAAAATTCAATATCCTTTCATGATAAAAACTCTTAACAAATTATATGTAGAAGGAATGCATCTTAACATTATAAAGACCATATATCATGACCGACAGCTAACATCATACTTAGTGGTGGAAAGCTGAAACCTTTTTCTCTTAAGATTAGGGACAAGACAAAGATGCCCACTCTCCACTTCTATTCAGTGTAGTGCTAGAAGTCTTAGCCAGAGCAATCAGGCAAGAAAAAGAAATAAAAGGCATCCAAATAGGAAAGGAAGAAGCAAAATTGTCTCTGCAGATGACAGTCTTGAATGTAGAAAACCCTACAGACTCCACCAAAAAACTGTTATACTAAAAAATGAATTCAGTAAAGTTGCAGGATACACAAGCAACATACAAAAATCAGTTGCATTTCTATATACTAACAATAAATTATCTGAAGAAATAAAGAGAACAGTCCCATTTACAGTAGCATCAGAGGAATGAAATCCTTAGGAATAAATTTTCATCACGGACATGAAAGATCTGTACACTGAACTGTTGTGAATGTAGATCACCGAAATGGAAGAAAACACAAATAAATGGAAAGACATTCTGCATTCAGGAATTAGAAGAATTAATACTGTTAAGATGTCCATAGTACCTTTTTTTAACTCCTTCCAAGTTTTTATTTAAATTCAGTTAGTTAATATATAGTGTAGTATTGGTTTCAGGAGTAGAATTTAGTGATTCATCGCTTACATACAAGACCCAGTGCTTATCACAAGTGCCCTCTCTAATGCCCATCACTCATTTAACCCATCCTTCCACCCACGTCCTCTCCAACAACCTTCAGTTTGTTCTCTGTTGTTAAGAGTCCATTATGGTTTGCCTCTCTCTCTCTTTTTATCTAATTTTATTTTTCTTTTTTCCCCCCTATGTTCCTCTGTTTTGTTTCTTAAATTTCTTTTCTTAAATGAGTGAAATCATATGGTATTTGTCTTTCTCTGACTTCTTTCATTTTGCATAATACACTCTAGCTCCATCCACATTGTTGAAAATGGAAAAATTTCATTTTTGGTAGCTGATTAATATTCCACTTTATACACACACATGCACGCACGCACGTGCACACACCCCACATCTTCTTTATCCACTCATCAGTTGATGGACATTTGGATTTTTTCCATAATTGGCTATTGTTGATAATGCTGCTATAAACATTGGGGGGGGTGCCCTTTGAATCAGCATTTTTATATCCTTTAGGTAAATACCTAGTAGTGGCAATTGCTGGGTCATAGGGTAGTTCTATTTTTAACTTTTTGAGGAACCTCCATAATATTTTCTAGAGTAGCTGTATTCCCACCAACAGTGTAAGAGGATTCCCCATTCTCTACATCCTCACCAATATCTGTTGTTTCCTGGTTAATTCTGACAGGTGTGAAGTGGTATCTGAGTGTGATTTTGATTTGAATTTCCCTGATAATGACTTATGTTGAGCATTTTTTTCATGTGTGTTAGACATTTGTATGTCATCTTTGTAGAAATGTCTGTTAATGTCTTCTGAACTGGGTTATTTATTTTTGGGTGTTGAGTTTGATAAGTTCTTTATAAATTTTAGATACTAGCCCTTTATCAGGTACATTATTTGTAAATATCTTCTCCCAGACCGTAGGTTGCCTTTTAGTTTTGTTGATTGTTTCCTTTGCTGTGCAGAAGCTTTTTATCTTGATGAAGTCCCAACAATTTATTTTTGCTTTTATTTCCCTTAACTCCAGAGACAAGTCTAGTAAGAAATTGCTATGGCCAAGGTCAGAGAGGTTGCTACCTGTGTTCTCCTCTAGGATTTTGATGGTTTCCTAGCTCACATTTAGGTCTTTCATCTATTTTGATTTTTTTTGTGTGTGTATAGTATAAGAAAGTGGTTCAGTTTCAGTCTTCTGCATGTTGCTATACAGTTTTCTCAACACCATTTTTTCAAGAGACTATTTTCCATTGGATATTCTTTCTGCTTTGTCAAAGATTAGTTGGCCATACATTTGTGGGTCCATTTCTGTGTTCTCTATTCTTTCCCATTGATCTAAGTGTCTGTTTTTGTGCCAGTTCCATACTGTCTTGATGACTACAGCTTTGTAATACAACTTGAAGTCCAGAATTGTAATACCTCCCACTTTACTTTTCTTTTTCAAATTACTTAGGCTATTAAGGGTCTTTTCTGGTTCATACAAATTTTAGAATTGTTTGTTCTAGCTCTTTGAAAACTGCTGGTGTTATTTTGATAGAGGTTGCATTGAACATATAGATTTCTTTGAGTAGTATAGTATTTAGCAAATAACGATATTTGCTCTTCCAATCCATGAGCATAGAATGTTTTTCCATTTCTTTGTGCCTTCCTCAATATCTCTCAAGTGTTCTATAGTTTTCAGAGTACAAATCTTTAACCTCTTTGATTAGATTTGTTCCTAGGTATCTTACGGTTTTTGATGCAAAAATGTCCAATTACTTAAACTGATCTATATATGTAGTACAATCCCTAGAAAAACTGCAATGACATTTTCCCATAAATATAAAATAATCCTGTTGTTTGGACAGACCACAAAAGACCCCAAGAAGCCAAAGCAGGGTTGAAAAGAAGAACAAAACTGAATGCATCAAACTTCCTGATTTCAAACTATAGTACAAAGCCATAGTAATCAAAATACTGTCGTGCTGTTATAAAAATAGCTACCTCAACCAACAGAACAGAACAGAGATCCTAGAAATAAATTCACACATATATAGTCAATTAACTTTTGACAGGAATACACAACAGGGAAAGAATAGTCTCTTTAATAACTAGTGTTGGGAAAACTGAATATCCACATGCAAAAGAATAAAGTTGGAACTTTATTTTATACTGTACACAAAAATTAACTCAAATATATTAGCAACTTAAATATAAGACCTGAAACTATAAAAGCTCCCACAGGAAAACAGAAAAATCTTTTCAACATTGGTCTTAGCAATTTTTTTTTGCATATGACACTAAAACATAAGCAACAAAAGCAAACATAGCAAGTAGGACTGTGTCAAACTAAAATACTTCTGCACAACAAAAGAAACAATCAGTAAAATGAAAATGCAACTTCCAGAATGGGAGAAAAAAATTGTATCTAATAAGGAGTTAATATCCAAAATATGTAAGGACTCAATTCAATAGCAAAAAAACAAATAACATGATGAAAAATGGGGAAAGTTCCTGAATAGACATTTGTCCAAAGAAAACATGCAGGTGATTAATAGATTAATGGAAAGGTGTTCATTATCACTAATCATCAGGGAAATGCAAATCAAAAGCACAATATCATATCACCTCACACTACTGGAATGGCTATACCCAAAAGCTAAGAGATAACAAGTAATGATCAGGGTATGGAAAAAGGGGGACCTATACACTGTTGGTGGGAGTATAAATTTGTATAACTATTATGGAAAACAGAGCTTTCTCAAAAAATTTAAAAATAGGACTACCATATGATTTACTAATTTCACTTCCGGATGGATACACATACACACACACACACACATATCAAAGAGGTATCTACTCTCCCATATTCATTGCAGCAATATAAACAATAGCCAAAATATAGAAATAACCTACAAATCTGTCAGTGGACAAATAGAGAAGGAAAATGTGTTTTATATATAAGTAAATATAACTATAACTACAAATATAAGTATATATATTCAGTGGAATATTATTCCACCCTAAAAGCGAAGGAAATCTTCCACTTTACAAAATCATGGAGAAACATGGAAGACATATGCTAAGTGAATAAGCCAGACACAGAAAGACAAATATGTATGATTTTAGTCGTTATGTGAAATCTAAAAATGTCAAATCTCAGAAACATAGACTAGAATGATGGCTACCAGAGGGAAGAGAGTAATGCACAGGATGGAGAGACATTAAGCAGAGGGTACAAATGGTCAGTTGTAAGATGAGTTCTGGAGATCTAATCCTCAGCTGGTGACTATACTTAATAATACTGTTATATACTTGAAATTTGCTACGAGAGTAAATCTTAAATATTCTTACCACAAAAATAACGGTTGTAACTAGGGGTCATGAATGTGTTATGTTAATTGTAGTAATCATTTCACAGAGTATATCAAATCATCCCGTTGTACATCTTAAATATATACACCTCAAAAAAAGCTGGGGGAGGGGAAAGAAACAGCACAGGGGAAAGACAGTAACATGCCAATGAGGAAACCAGTAAAATGATTAGATAGTTCAGAGGACATTTCAATAAACTTGGTGTTTATTGACATTTGAAGTGTTAGAATAAGTTGACTAGGTTAGATACAAAACTAGTTAATGCCCAGGAGGGCAATAAAAGATCGTATCTTGAGGTTATCTTCTTCTCCCAGACAGAATATAGAAATCACTAATCAACAAGATCTGTAACTTTTAATATATCATTTTGGAATCAGAAGCCTTAATTAACGTTTTACTTATAAAGTCAAATAAAGTTCTCTAGATAATTAAATAATCCTTGGGTGAGCTTACTAAACAATATGTTAGTATGACATCAGAATACATGCTATAACCTCTTGATTGTATTTCCAAGTTGTTTTGGCAACAGAATAAACAGATAACCAATTCTGCAATAAAGTTGCTAATTATAAATATGAGCATTTTAAATATTGGTGCTTTCCCACTGAAAACATTTAAACCTTCTGTGTTGAAATGTTCAACTCTTTCATTTTTGTTTTTTGTTAATGTTTATTTATTATTGAGAGAGAGAGAGAGAGAGAGAGAGAGAGAGAGAGAGAGAGTGCGTGAGCATGAGGGGCAGGACAGGCAGAGAGAGAGAGAGACACAGCCTCTGAAGCAGGCTCCAGGATGTCAGCAGAGAGCCCAATGTGGGGCTTGAGACCACGAACTGTGAGATCGTGACCCGAGCCACCCACGCACCCCTGAAATATTCAACTCTTAAGCTTGCAGCTGTCAATTTTTTTAAAATAAAATTGCTCTTTCAACTTCACCTTAACTTCATTAATTTCAGTTGGTAAAAGGAAAATACTGCTGCTGAGATTTTATATAAGGGCATTCTTCTGGTTCTCATGCTTTCATTCTGAGCTTCAAGTTTCAGAAATGTTTATTTCAGTTTAGTGATAATTTATTTTCATTACCACAGTATCTAATACAATTGTGTTTTCTAGTTCATTTAAGAATGCTTTAAATCCATATCCTTTAATCAGACTTTTTAATAAAATTATATAAATGACTTTTAGAGAGTTTTTATAATTTAAAACTTAGTGTTAATTACAATTTGTGGAGTTATGCAAATATTTTTCAGTTTTATATGAATATAATCACCCTTTCAGTATATATTCACACTGTTAATTTATGGAACTTATCAAACATTTAGTGACTTAGAACTTTAATGAATAAATAGTGAAACTGTAAACTGTCTCCTTTCACTTTATTCTTTGGCATGAAATTAAAGAGACATTCTTCTCCTTTTCTTTCTTTCTCTCTTTCTTTCTTCTTTCTCTCTTTCTTTCATTTAAATTTTGCACCAAAAGAATGCCAAGTAAAAAGTAAAAGCTATATAAAATCTTTTAAAATTGCACTGAAACAGTTTTATTCATTTCTGTCTTCAAGCACTTTTTACTAAGACACACAATACTGTAAGAAATAGGTTATAGTAACCAATTTTATGAGAATACATTTCAGCCTTTACTTCTTAGAAATAAGTGACCATTGAGGACTGAAGCCATAAGATAGCAGTGGATATAGAAGAAAGCAGAATAGAAGACATAGAAGAAAGCAGTGTGATTTGAGTCAGGGCTGTTCAGTAGGGACATGCAATTTGTGCCTTGCCCCAAAGCAGAAAGAGCGGGGCTAAGATCTAGCCCACTGTCTGCTATTCAAGCTGTAACCCTTTTCATCCTTGAAAAGAAGGTGCTTTTCTTTTCCTAATCTGCTGGTGCAGATGGAGCACTTTTTTATATAGTACAAAGCGCCCTTCAGGCTAATAGAACCTTGGCTCAGTCCCTGATGGTCACTTTTTGAAAATTAGACATCATTAGTCTTCTGTCTCAAGAAAATCTCTACAACTGCAGTGTTTCATAGCAGTAGAAAAATCAGCTAGAGAGAAAAATACTAATAAATTCTCCAATTCCCAAGCAGAAGAATAAGAATTGTAAGTCTTATGAAATTGAAGTAAACCTATGTAATATGAAATGGAGTAGTATAAGTCACCTTCAGTTTGCATTTATCCTATAGATATGCAGTGGTCATTGAACATAATGCTAAATTGTAACAAATATATTTTGACTCATTTGGCTAAGCAAAAATAAAGTGAGTCACTTTCTCAATCTTGTTTGATAAAATGAGGTCACTTTTCTTATTAAAGCAATTTTAATTTTGTGTAACCAGACAGTAAAATATAAACTCTAAAACTCCTTTAGACTTATTTGGATATTTTTATCTGACCATAATGCTAATAAGAGAATGCACTTTCCAGCAACCATGGCCACTTCAGATGTTTAAGAATTTCTCTTGGAGGTTATAAGTACTGATAAATATTGTCATTTTAAGGGACATATTGTAAATGAGAGTATATTTTCTGTTGGTGTAAGGGACAACCAAATTTTAACAAATTCATATTTTAATAAACCTAAGTTAAATAATGCATACAAGATTTGCAACTGCAGGCTGATATGAACCTATTAGACTAAAAGAAGATAGATCATTTTTTTAAATCCTTGCCTTTGGCCCCATAATGAGAAGAGTGTTTTCCTCTTCATAATAAATTCATCTCTCAGCACAAACAAGTGAGTAAGTATGTTGTATTTCTGTGTGTCTTAGAAGTGGGAAACAGATCATTACTTATTATAAATGCTTGGAGTGAAATTTCTACTTTTTGAGAAATCTAGAATTACTGCTAGGGTTTTATTAGAATTAAGAGACCTAATAGAAATTAATTACCAATGTGCATTTGAAGGCTCATCATTATTATGCAATAATATGACTTTAATAGTTTTCATGGGGAATATTAGTCCATAGTACAAGCAATTTTGGTGACCTATATTACCATCTACTTGTTAATTAAATCTGGGGGGCATATCTATGGACTGTTTTGGAAACATGCATTGTATACACACACACACACACACACACAAAGATTTATAGAAGCTTTGAAATTCATACTTCTGTAATGAAAATTACAATTTGACTTAAATATTAGCTATTGTTATTGTTATCATTAGTAAGCATTTGATATACTCCAGGCATGGGTGAGCACTTAAATATATTAACACATTTGATCTTTATAATAACCTAAGAAATTCAGCTGCATGTCACTGTAAAGTATATATCTCCCTGTTAATGTAGGTATAGTTCTGTCCTCAATTACAGTGAATATTTTCTAGTAATTTACTTAGTGCAAAAAAATCTGTCTGATTATGTAGTACTTGCAGTGAATTGAACTCTGCTGCTGTGGGTGTTGGGGTGAGGGTTTGTGTAGTTTAATCCTTTATAAGAAGTGGTAACTTTGAGAATAAGAACTATTCCCATCATCCTACAGGAGGGCTTTCTTTTATAGTAGGGAAGATTTTTGCATAAAGCAAGAAGTCAGTAACATAAAGTATGTTTCATCCAGGAAATTCAGACCTTAGAGACTAAAACCTGTGGCAAAAGTTTTCAGCATCAGTAATGCCCCAGTACATTAATCATCATACATTTTCCTAGGAAATTTTACTTTCCATCTTTCATCATATTGCAAGAAGTCTTATAGCCCTCCATCTGAAAAAAATACTAGTCAAAAGCAAGGAACTAGTATTTTAATCTTTTATATGTTTTTTTAAGTTTTTTTTCTTTTTGAGGGAGAGAGAGCAAGAGAGAGCAAATGCATGCACACAAGCAGGGGAGAGGGCAGAGAGAGAGAATCCCAAGCAGGCTCCACACCCCTCAGTGAGGAGCCCAACGTGGGGCTTGAACCCACAAACTGTGAGATCATGGCTTGAGCTGAAATCAAGAGTAGGACATTTAACCAACTGAGCTATCCAGGAGCCCCTTAATCTTTTATACTTTAAAAAAGTATTTCTATTTCTCTCCTTCTAGTACATATATTCTTCTTTCTCACTTACCAAATGTACAAAATAAATTGTCATAGACAATTGCATGTCTAGAAATTTAAATCACATGGCTCTTAGTCCTTCTACACATGGCATCTTGAAACAGCCATTGATAAAGCAAGGCTAGGGAGAGTGCCACCAATGCCAGGAGAATAGAGAAACAAGTCTTTCTGGCTTCTGATGACCCACTTTGGTCTTCAGTTTGTATTTTAGGATATATGACTATTGAGTAACAGTTGTGTTGGGCCTGATACTGTTGGTTTAAGGAATTTTTGGAAGGACTTTCTGTTTCTCAGGATTTGCAACCTGATCACCTAACAGCCCCAAATCAGCATAGCTCCTTTTTGCTTGGTATTCATTATGCATACATTTTAAAATTAAAAACTTTGTCTAATGTAATGTACCCTGTGTGCTATCATTTTCTAATGTTATGAAATGTATAGGATTTGGTTAGGTAGAGCCTTGATTACCCTAGTGTATCTGTAGAGTGCTTTATCTAATATTTATTGGGCTTGAAATCACATAGTTAAATGAATAGATCATTTTTGGGGAAAAAAATTTAATGTTTATTTTTGAGAGACAGAGCACAAGTTATGGGGGTGGGCCGGGCAGAGAGGGAAGAAGACAGAATCTGAAGCCGGCTTCAGGCTCTGGACTGTTGACACAGAACCCGATGTGGAGCTCGAACCCACTGGCCGTGAGATCATGACCTGACCCGAAGTCAGGCACATAACCAACTGAGCCACCCAGCCACCCTGCATGAATGTGATCATTTTTAATATCAAATTTATGTTTCTCAGGTTTTTAAAATGTCATCTAGAACATTTAGTTTATTGACTTCTTATAATGTTTTTAGGTCTCTTTAAAAAAAGTAGCTCACTAATAAGTTCTGGTAAAATTTTTTCATGATTAAAATAAATTTCCAGTAGAATTCAAATATGAGCCCTTAAGTATATCCCATGACTGGGAGTATGAACATACCACTGGACACTCCAAATGTTTAACCTAAAGTCATAGTATAGTTAATAATTACCCCTCCCAGGCTTTCTATTTAGGATGCCAACAACTGTAATCTCACTTTTTTGAACACTAAGAAACTATGTACCTCTGAAAGGAGTGCAGAACTCAGAATGGCTAAAAAGTTTTAATGCTACACAATCTTTCATATTCATCTTAAAAATAATTCTTGGGGAACCTTTGTGGCTCAGTTAAGCGTCTGACTCTTCATTTCCACCCAGTTCATGATCTCATTATCTTGAGATCAGTCCCCATGTCAGGCTCTGCACTGATGTGTGTGGAACCTGCTTGGAATTCTCTCTCTCCCTGCCCCTTCTCCATTCAGGTGTGTATACGCATTCTCTCTCTGAGAAAAAAATATTTAAAAAATTATAATTCTCATATGTTGTCACATAAAGTCTGTGAATGGAAAGATTATATTTTGAATTGAAGAATTGAAAAACAGCTGAGAATGTGAAATGTAGGAAGAAAAAATCTTCTAGTTTTGGGTGTGTGTTTTTTTCTTCCTAACCCCTAAGCATGCATTCAGTTCTTTGACTGTGTGTGGTATGTTCTGCAGTCAGACTATAGCTATCATTAAGCCTCTGTTTATTCTGTGGTATTCTGAACTGAAGTGACACATCAGATACGGAGGATTAATAAAGTTTGATTAACTACAGTTTCTTCAGAATTGATATTTATACTATATATAGTGAAATCAAACAAAGCAGATGAAATGATAAATCTGATAATAAATTGAGTTTATCAAGTTGTTTAGTGCTGACTTCAGGTAAGTCTCTTGACCTTGCTTGCACTCTGCGTTCCCACCTATAAAATCAGAAGACTGGTCTTGAGGATCCCTATAGTCTGCTCCTGCTCAAACATTCCATGGTAATAAAAGATAATACATTATTTTTTAATTACAAATGGTCCCCAAAAAAAAAATGGTCCCAAAAGGCACATAAAGCTAAAATGTCTTCAATTAGTCCCTCGCCCTGCTCGGACGTTGGTGCGGTTGCATGTTTCAGCTTTCTTTCTTATTTCTTCATACGCTGACACATAATGGACATCGATAGACCTTTTGGGAGAGGGTGAGTAAAGCTTTATTTTAAACTTCTGTTTTAAGAGACTTCTGTCTCTTCATCACTGTCCTTAATTTGATGATTTGGAGCCTGGTACATCTTTTGTCCTTTCCTCTTCTTCCCTGGTGTTCTTTGTCTGTGGCACAACACAGATTCTCTGGCTGCAATTTCCTCTGTTCCCTCTGAAGCACAAATTTCAGACCCATTTGCACCAGAGCCTGCCCCTCCTACTACAACCGCTGAAATTGCAACTGCTTCAGCCTCTGCCTCAACTACTACGACTGTCACCGCTGTCACTGCTGATGTGGACCTCTTTGGAGGTTAGTCACATCCTGTGTTATCCTTTTCCTTCTAGGTTTGCGAGTTGCCTTAGAGTTGAGGTGCATAAAAATGTTTATGTGATAGGACAGCATGTCAAAATGTTTACTTTTTAAGTGTTTCTTCATATATATTTATCAGCATTAACTTTATCAACTTTATTTTCACCTAATTTCAGTAGGTTAAGAGCAAAGGTTACAATGCTTTAGGGCCATGTGATTTTTCCATTTTTTAAAAGTTAGGATTTAAATTGCTGTTAGGACCCGTGTCCCAAATATGTTCCTGCCCTGCAGCATCTATGTATGAGTGGTGCCAGACCTCTCTGTAATATTTAGGTTTGGCTTTTGACCACATACAAACTAGCTGAGGGAATAATACTTGGAGAGTATGAAAGGGGAAGTTCTGGCTTAAGTTATTTTTTAAGATGTAGGACAAAAAGACATCTAAGAGTAGTTCAGATTTGGAGGCCTCTGAAGAAAGTTTGGGGATATGCCCATTTTGTAACTGTAAGCTTATTCTATACAGGCAAAGAGTTGGAGCCTCTTTGGCCTTGGAACTTTGAGAGATCATTGGATATAACACTCACATGCTGATTGAAAACAGGTTTAGGTCAGACTTTGAAATGATCAACTGAAAATATACTCCATGTGCAAATGTAAATTCTGATTTACAACTGTGAGCTTGCATCAGGGACCCAGCCTAATATGGCATAAGATGCCTGGACCTGACCAACTGACTGAAGCCAGTGTGTTTACATATTCCCATCTGAGCAGTGCTAATGTCCACACCTGGAGAAGTGCTCATATCAAATACATGCATCTAATAGTGTTATAGTCATCATAGGTTTGTGCTTCTTCATTACCATATAACATCTTTCCTGGTGCATTTTGAGAATATGGTAAAGAAATTGGAGGAGGCGAATGGTGGGGACAGCAGGAGCGATTTGACAGGCTCTCGTGGAGCTAATATATTCCTCTGGGAAACAGACACACTGCCACATCCCACTGTGCCACCTGCCATCCCGCAGTCCCTGAGATTTGCCAGACAGGAATGCTCAGCTGGACACAGCATGGTTGCCATTGTTTCACACAAGGAAGCTTTGCTGCACTGCCCTTCATTCCTATTATAGAAGAAAACTTTTCTAAAAAGGGGGGGAAGGGGATTTGCAAGCTCTTGGATATTTTATTAAAAGTAGTTAGCCACTAGTGAAAGTTAGTTTTCCAGTTATGCCTCTATAACTTTGAAATCAAAAATTAAGTTTTTAGCCTAAAATTGTAAAATAAACTTCACCCACTCCCTTCCCCGCCCCCCGCCCCCGTTATTGGTATTGGGTATGGGTGGTTTCTCATATGCTTATATTTTCAGAAACACTTCAAGGAAAATATGAACAGGATAGATAACTATTTTGTACTAAACATTTCTACACCTTTAACTATTTAGATTTTTATTGTTTGAATCCATTTGTGTGGAACTTAAGTGCTTTTAAGAAATCAGTCAACTCCATCTCACTTCCCTCATGGCTCTCTAGAATAATAAAGCCTGATATATTTCTCTGAAATAGTCTTTGTGCCATTCTGTGTTTGTGGTGATCATTTATTGCTGATTTTTTACATTTGTCAATCAGAAAAACCTGTATAGTTCTAAATAGTTTCGTGGTTCTGAAATACCAGTTTAAAAGATTAATACTGCACATAACTTAATCCCAAAGAATGGGTACTCCTTGTGATTTTACCAATATCCTTTCTAGTCATTTGGCTGTAGGAAAAGTGAGTACATCTGTTAATCTCATCCAATTACTTTTACTGATCTGGGTAGTCCTATAAACTGCCTCCTGATCTCTGAACTATAAAATCTCTGTCTTTATGGCCAGGAATTTATACATGTCACAGTTGTTTCCAGTGATATTCCCTAATTTCTTTCATGTTCTTTATTGATTTATAAGGAATCAGCTAGAGATAGCCCATGTTATGTGGCCATTGTTTTTTCTTATTTTGTATCACTAAAATGGGTAAGTGGTAGAACTCTCAAATACAATAAGAGCACCAGATATTTTGTTTACGTGACTTTAAAACATGCACCTTTGAGGTTTTATCTAGCTCATACAGCAGTATTAAGTAGATGTCTTTAGAAATAAGTTAAAGAGGATTTAATTTCTGAAAAGTAGTTGCTTAATTTCATGAATATGAAATATTAAAACATTGACATCTCTATGTAGTCTCATTTTAAATTTGAAAAATAAAAAATATGATATTTTTAAATATTCACATTGATAGCCCGTATAACATTTTAGTTATTTCAATGTAAGTCATTAAAAATTTTTTCAGAAGCAGTATATTTACTAAACATTTTATTTTTTAAAGTGTACTTTTAAGAAAAAAAAGGCTTTCTGTGATCATACAGAACAGGACTGCAAGATAGTATTGTGGGGGGAAAGGAGGTGGTGGTGATGGTGGAGGGCACTCAAGGGGAAGAGCACTGGGTGTTGTATGGAAAACAATTTGACAATAAAATATGGAGGAAAAAATTAGTAAAATTTACAGATGTTGATAAAAATAAACAACAAAATATTCTATTTTTCACTATGGAAACTGCTAACAGCATATTAGTTTGTGACAACACAGGGTTTTTCTCAGCACTTGAATGCTAATTGGTACTAATTCCTCTACACATTCACCAGAGCCCCCTTTCAATCACCTGTGTCCGTTTGTGAGCAAGCCTTCAGGGGCATGTAGTCTGTAAGCATGAAACCAAGTGGCTAGAAGACCAGAGAACTTCCTTCACAAGCCTGCCCTCATTTTTACAGGATGGTTAACTAAGTTAATCAACCTTCCTTAAAACTAGTACTTAAATATAAGCCCTTGAAACTAGATTTTGTGTAAGAGTCATAACCTGGGACCTGTGGGGAAGACTGGAATGGTGATTTTCAGGCAGTTGACAATGATTGAAACCCTTGTACCAAGTAAGTGATTTAAAGATGGCTCATGTGACTAGAGAAGATGGGGAGAATTCAGGCTGGGAAAATGATAGCCATATGAAATTTTTAGAATGGTAGTAGCCTGACAAAAAGTTTGAGAGAAAATTCTTCCTAGATTGCTAGAAGAAGAAAAAAAGACTGGTCCATAGCAGTGTCAGGGAGACGGTTTTTCTGGGGAAGGCCTGGACTGGGTCCATAATTATAGAGCAGCAGGAACATGCATTTCCAGGAAGTAGCACTGGTTGAAAATAGCCAGAATGTAAAAATGAACTGCAAATAGGTAACAAGAGAAAGAGAACTTGATTGGAAAGAGCTTGAGTTTTCAAAACTGGAAGGATAATGCTGCCTTTGATAATGAAAGAAAAGTAGGTAGTAAAACAAGTTTAATTTTGTTTGCAATAACAACAACAAAATTCTATTACGTCTGACAGCTCTAAGGCCTACCGAGCTCTGCTGGACCATTCTCATACATGGTCTCCTTCCTGACTACAGTTGGCCTGGGGCCAGGGCTGGTGTTACTCAGGCAGGGGCCGTCTTACTCATGCACATCTCTGCCCTCTGGCTTGGGAAGACTTAGCCAACAGGACCTGGGCAACTGGGCTCCTATCTTTAAGAGAACCTCTGATGAGAATAGATGAGTTTATAATGTTTAATTTTCAGCAACAGGAGAATCATTAAAAGGAGATACACATCTTGCTGACAGTAGAAAAAACCTCTTCTGAGGATATGGTTACAAATATGTATTTCACCTGCTTACACATAAGTGGAAATTGATGAAGGAAGCCCATAGATATTTATTTGATCCTCCCGACGATGATATAACTGGTGTTGACTCCATCCGACAAACACGAAATAGTAGCATGTGGCATGGATCATAACAGTGTGGTGTGGTAGTTAACACAAAGCCTCTGTCAGTTTATAGCGAAATCCTAACTCTACTGTTTGCCTGTTGTGTGACCTTGGTCAGGTCACTCAGACTTTCAAGCTTCTGTTTTCTTATCTACAGAGGAAAGATAATTGAACCTACATCATGAGATAGTCATAGGAATTAAATTTAATAATATACATAAAATGTTTACACAGTGACTGGGACATAAACCCTCAATAATGACACCTATCACTATTTCTACTAGTTCCAGTATTATTAGCCTCAGTTCCAGGTTTTGTAGGAATAAAAAGAAAAACTGACCTGACCTATGGCAAAGTACTCTCAGCCCCAACTGCTTCCTCCTATACTTTCTTGTGTTCTGCCCCAGTTCTTTGGGTTTTCATATTGCTGTAAGCCCTCTATCACAGCACCCATTGGCGTCTGGGGAAGCAAGCCTGGCCTCTCCGCTCACTGACCCCTACTCAGAAAACATATTCCCTTGTTTGGCTGAGGGAAGTAAGCAAACGAAATAGATCTGTAAGATTTGACTAGCTGATTGTCTCATTGTATCTTCTAAGGATATTTGTATTTTTGTAAAGAACCTTTTAATCCAAGTATTTGTTGTTCCACTTAATGCTGGGCCTCAGGAAAGGAAAACAAGAAAGTCTGTTTCATACCCAGATCAGTTTAGAACATGCTCAGTTAAACTCAAAATCAAGTGCCTTGACCATAGGACTTCCTATAGCCTAATATATACTATGTAAATCTCCAAGAAAGGGAAGATATACTGCGTAGTATTTCACAAGCATATCTGACACAGTCTTTTTAACTAAACATATTTAATGGAGAAGTGTTTTGGAGGTCACTTGTAGATATTGGGGAAGGCACTATTTTAGGATGAGAAGTCTAGCAGGTTAGTGGCAGATTCTAGATGGGTATTGGTCTTCATTTTCAGAGTGTCTTCTAAGCAAATCACACTTAGGCTGGCTCATTCTGTTGTACTTTACAATCGTAGAATATCTTTGAAAACTCTTGAGATTTTTTTTTACCAAATTAACATGCTTTACTGACAGAAATATGTTGGGTACCATTTGTATACATCAGCCATTTATATATTTATAAACTGGGGCTACCTCTATGTTAATGAATTTTCTGCTCTAAATAGTAATATACTTGTACTCTTAAAACATGAAACTGTTTTTAGTATGTTGAAACTAGATCATTTTACAAATAAGGAGAGCAATACAATATTTGAAATCAGCAATAAACTTAAGTTGAAATAAAGGCAGTATGATGTCATTCCCTAATTTCATTATCTATTTCCTTAAATCCTTGCTTGTATCTGAAAATGTTTTTCAAGGATAATGAAGATTTAACTCTTATGAATACTTAGTAAACTTTTCATGTTAACAGTGTAATTTTGCCTGTACTAGACCATAAAGAATTTTTTTTATCTAGAATTATTTGTTTACATTACCATCGTATGTTTAATTTTATGGGCATTAAGGAAAACATTGATGTTTGGTAGAAACCACTGGTTGGAGACATCTTAGTAACAGTGAATACATATTACTGGGACATGAAAGATTAAGGTCTTAAATTACATAATAAGTTTATTTTTGTGTTTTAATTTTCACATCCATTAATTTCTAATGATACATAAAACATGCTTCTCAGAGCCCTTATACAATGAGAATCTTGTGGCCTGATAGATCCTAAAAGGCCTCAGCAGTATGAACACTACCCCTTGCATGTGACTAACATGAAGGAGCGCAAAGAATCATTATTTTGTGACCGCCAGCAGCGCATGGGCCATAAAAATGCATTTTAAGATATTCATGTTGTATAAGGGGGCCTTCTTCGCTATTTAACTTGGTTCTTTTACTATATTTTCTTCTCTTTTTATTCCTTTAATTTCTGTTGTTTTAAAACCTGCACCCAAGATGCCTTTGCAGCTTCTCCTGGGGAGGCCCCTGCAGCATCCGAAGGGGCCGCCGCACCAGCTACCCCAACCCCTGTAGCGGCGGCACTCGATGCATGTTCAGGAAATGGTGGGTTGAAAGTCATGAGCAAGTCTGTTGTTTCTCTGTCCTCATGTGAAACTCCCATAGTTAGATGTGGCCATATGTTATTCTAACTTTAATCTCTTCTAAATAGAAAGTATCCTTCATCACAACTGAATAGTACCGGCATTTAAAACATTAAGACGATCAAGTGCATACTTAATCAAAATTGACAATTTCTCAAGATTGACAATTTTTGTCAGTGCAAGTATGCTCTCTTAATGTTTTTTTGTCTTCTAACGCTATACTGTACTCCTTTCTAACACTGAGTTCTGATATATAGGCATGTTTTAATGAATTTTCAAAGCTGCCACATTGCCCAGGTTGAGGATTTGAAGAAGCATCTCTGATCCTAGGCTAATCTTACAGTACTTTGAAGAGTTTCAGTGTAACTGTGTTACCTGCTAAGTTTTCTTTTTTTTTTTTTCCTTTAGAAAAACATCCTAACCACTGACCCTTGCTAATAGGCTAGTAGTGCAATGCAAGCAGCCCAGTGCCTAGCTAGTGTGTGAATATCCGTGTCAGGTGTCTCTCACCCGTAGTTATGAAGCCTCTCTCGTCTGTCTCCTTACTGATGCTCTATGTGTCTCCACTTTCCTTCCCGAAAGACCCCTTTGCCCCGTCCGAAGGTAGCGCAGAGGCTGCGCCTGAGCTGGACCTCTTTGCAATGAAGCCACCTGAGACCACTGTTCCTGTAGTTACCCCTACAGCTAGCACAGCCCCTCCGGTTCCCGCCACCGCTCCTTCTCCTGCTCCCGCTGTCGCAGCTGCCGCCGCCACCGCCACCACCTCCGCCGCCGTCGCCTCCACCGCCACCACCTCCGCCGCCGCTGCCGCTCCTCCCGCTCTAGATATCTTTGGTGGTAATTTGTTGTTGAACTCTCTTCACCTGGTGGATTGAATTCTGGTACTTGAGGTGCCCTGCGCACACAAGTGTTACTGCATGACCCCTATGTATACTACGTGCTTCTCTAGAAACCTTTTGCTGCTTATTTCGGAATTTGCGCCCTCAGAACCGGAAATGTGATGCTATGTCAGGCTGCTCTGTCGAGTTGAGTAAAGGCATGTGTGTTCTTGGTCTTAGATTTGTTTGAGTCTCCTCCTGAAGTCGCTGCAGCGCCTAAGCCAGATGCTGCTCCTAGCATAGACCTGTTTGGTACAGGTAACGTTCTAAAATAACCCCGCCCCCCTTTTGTTTTAATATTAGTTTTCCCGATGCTTTCATGATTGAACTCTCTGTGCTCACCTGTGATAATGCATTTGTTAGATATTTAACTTTGATTTCAGCTTTCTACTTACCTCTGCTTGGTTTTGGTTTGTTTCACTTTTGGAAGATGCTTTCTCCTCTCCACCACAAGGGGCCTCTCCTGTGCCTGAGAGTTCTCTCACTGCTGACCTCTTATCCGGTGAGTGCTTTTGCCACGGCCAAGCCTTCTGAGATGTTTGGTGGGGGTTATGTGTGTGCTGAGGCAGATACGAAAACATGCAGGTTCGTCTTGAGTTCTTTTAAACTCGAAATTCACATGAAAAAAAAATTTCCTTTTGGCTCATCAAACATTAACCAACTGATGAGGTTAATAATTTCAAATCTAATGCTGGGGAAAAGACACAGCTTTTATATTCCCCCACCCCCATGTTAAAACGTCTGAGTTCAAGGAGTCAAATGTTATTTTCTTCTGGAAAGCATGCATTTTTATATCCATTTCCTTCTTCTCAACTGGAAGAATGGTCTGCAGTCTTACTACCTGCTGTTAAACATGAAATCCCCAAGAAGCCATCTGTCAAGGCTCATGGTTTTATTTTCCCTTGGGTGACATGCAATCTTTCCTGTTGTGTGCTTCACCACAGTGGATGCATTTGCAGCACCGTCTCCTGCAACCACTGCCTCTCCCGCAAAGGTGGACTCTTCAGGTGTGATAGACCTTTTTGGGGGTGCGTATTTCTCCTCCTTCACCACATAGTCTTTCCCCCGCCCCCAGAACAGTTTTTATATCTTCCATTTCATTATATTCCATCATTTTTTCTTTTGACGACATGAAGGCATTTCCATCTCTCAACTGTAAACTTATGTTTTTAAGATCTTTTCCATTTCTTTGCCATCATCATCTTCATCCTCATCAGTTCATCATAATTTCCAATGCATGGCCTAACAAAACCAGATCATTTTTTCACTTGAAATCTTTGTGTTTTTAAGTCTTTGTTCCTCCTAATGTAGAATCAGCTGGCTGGAATTTCCTTCTACTGTTCTTCCTTGGTGATCCTGAGCTATCCACTAAATCAACATTTCTAAGTTCTTAAAAAAGCAATATAAATATTAACTAGATAATTTGGAACTGAAAACAAATAAGCCAGTCAAAACTGAAACATAAGCTGGAGAGCCATACATTATTCTGTAGGGTTTATTTACGTTGAGCTTACTGTTTTAAATCCTTCCAGAGAACCAGAAGATGTTTCACTGATTTAAATGTATTCTCCTGTTATTTTGTAATATTATCTGAAGGCAAGGAGATGTACTGAACTATCTCTTACACTACTCAGTTGGATGATAGATTTAAAATCTTATATTCCCATTAAATTTATGGAAGAAAGTACAGATTTGAAGTGATTTCTTCATGAATGTCCACAAAGGTGTATGCCATGGGCCATCATACCATTTTTATCAAGTTCAAAGCACAGTGACTGCCTTCCCCACTGTATGCTGGAGCATCATATGTGCCATGAGGGGTACAACGAGGTCACAGTCTTTGACATTCAGGAGCTCAAAACTTGTGGCAAAGAAACACTGAACTTTGGTATAAAGGTACAAGTAGGGCTGCTGCTGCTGCTGCTCAAATTAAGTTTGTTACTTTTTTTTTTTTCTGAGTGTAATGGAGTTCCAAATGGGAAAGCTCTATTGTATTACCTCTGGGGAAATTTTTTTAAATCTTGATCCTATTTTAAGAGATAACAGGATTTAGTCCAGAAGTTTTTTTCTTTAAAAAGAAAGAAAGAGAATTGTCTTACTCTTACAAAGAGATGTTAATCTTAAATATTCTAGATCTCTTTTATGAGAGAATAAACTCAGTGCATAATTCAGTTCACTTGATCATTTCACATATCCAAAGGTGACAAGCTCACCACACAAAGTGTCATGTCTATGCATTTCTCTGCTAAACACTTAATTTACTTATTGTACTTACTGTTTACACTCTTTTACTTTTTTGCTGCACAATGGATAATGGGTAGATGCATTTGGAAGTAGTGCTTCTGAACCCCAACCTGCACCTCAGGCTGCTTCTAGTTCATCAGCATCGGCAGACCTACTAGCTGGTAATGAATTACATTAAAATAAAATGGTATTTTGTAGAAGTTAAGTTTTGGTACATTTTTATAAGTTACAGATATATAAACTTCAGTGTGCATGTATTCTTTCCCTTTTGACACTCAAAATGGAAAAACAAGACATTGTATAATAGAAGGTTATTTCTCAGGATTGTATAAAATCAATATTAAAGTCACAGTTGTATATAAGTCACCTCTGTGGCTCCTTGAATGCTCTTAAATGCCTTACTTTCAGTTGTCACTTTTTTTTTTTTATTACAGAGATAATACACTTATGTAGCAGATTTTATCTTGTATTGCCTGTGCCCATTTTTTTTAAAGAAATTTGTGTGGAAAGATACCATTATGTTTGTCAATTGATTCTGTACCCGGAATCACTCCAGGAGAAAGTGTTGTTATAGATTTCTACCAGGGTTGAAACTGTTGCTACCTATGCCACTTTTTTTTTTTTAACCAGCTGCTCTTTTTTTTTTTTTTTTTTAAATATGAAAACCTCCAGAGAGATCTCAGTTCAACAGGGCCATAGTGTGGAGTAAACTGGCAAAGATGCCTAGGATTTTTGCTTATCACCAGGATGGATAGATGAGATAACAGGGAAGATTTCAGAGGCTCAAAGATAGTAAAAGCTAACTGTCAGCCTTCTTTGGAGGTAGGCCAATGTATGCTTAATGTTAGCCAGACCTAGAAATTACTGTTTTTACAGGCAAAGCATTTGCCATTTGCAAGACCACAATAGTAAGTTTGAAGCTCAGGTTATCAGTCAAACTCAGAAGACACTTCTGATTTACCTCATTCTGACTTTACTTACAAGGGTACATACCAGCAAGTACAGCAATAGCATCGTAGAGGCCTCAGACACTCAGATACAGCTTACAGTGTCCCTCCTCAGTCACCGCAAGTGATGCATTTTGGTCATGTGGTTGGCAAGGGATTGATTTGTGTGGGGGTCCCTTCAGCACAAGAAAGTTGCCACGTTCAGAGTCTGTCAATTTAAATTCCCTGCTAGTCATGTTGCACTTGAAACAGTGACTAGGTCTTATTTTTTCATGTAGTGAACAATCCTGGCCAGGTGTAGCAGGCAGAGAACATTCATTCTTAGGTTAGTAATGAGTAATGACTTCATTAAAGGACGCTCATCACCTTTCAGAACTGTAAGAAGTTTGATACGAGGTCAAATCATTCTTTGGTGATTTTTTTAAATGTTTATTTATTTTGAGAGAGAGGGAGAGCAGGGGAGGAGCAGACAGAGGGAGAGGGAGAATCCCAAGCTGGCTCTGCACTGGCAGCACGGAGCCCAACACAAGGCTCTGTCCCATGACCATGAGATCATGGAGGTCAAATCTTTACTCAAGAAGCCCAAAAGAGAAATCACACCCCAGCTCTTAACCCTTACCTTCCATCAGTCTTTCAGACTGGTTATTTAACAGACTTTCCCAGGGGCAGTAGTGGTTCTTTTCTGTCTTTCCCACCATCTCCAGACTACCCTGGTTAAATATGACACTCTTGTTTGCTGAATCTACTTCACATCAGTGATTGCCAGCTGGTGTTTTGTTAATGGTGAGGAACCAGGGTTCACAGTAACATTGCTGTGGACTTTGGAACCTGCAAATATGATAAGAGCCCATGCACTTAACACACACCACAGCTAGTTAGCTGGAGAAAAAATACTAGCTCACCTGAGTTTTCTCCTGGCCTGGGTGTTCATAGCAGCTTCAAATGGGTCACAAAAACTTTCAAGCTCTTACAAAACCAATTACGTTGATTCAGGTTTTCAAGGTTCAGCAATAGATTTTTAACAT
The DNA here is from genome assembly GCF_006229205.1 of Suricata suricatta. Classification (NCBI taxonomy): domain Eukaryota; kingdom Metazoa; phylum Chordata; class Mammalia; order Carnivora; family Herpestidae; genus Suricata; species Suricata suricatta. Next base: position 72,042,973 of record NC_043706.1, on the reverse strand, counting down.
GCCACAGAAATAGCATATTTTTAAATGGTTATTTGGGGGAAATACCTTGTCAATTTTAAAAGGAGATTATAGGGGCGCCTGGGTGGCTCAGTCAGTTGGGCATTCAATTTAGGCTTAGGTCATGATGTCACACATTGTGGGTTCCAGCTCCGCATCGGACTCTGTGCTGAAGCTCAGAGCTGTAGCCCGCTTCAGATTCTGTGTCTCCCTTTCTCCCCACCACTGCCGATCGCACTCTGTCTCTCTCTCAAAATAATAATAATAATAATAAAAAGAGATTACTGATCATAAGCCCTTGGCTTTGCAGTTATAATTAAGGTTGAGAAGGCATATGAAATCAAATGTTCTGGCCTTTTGCAGAATTCTCAGAAGTCTTTAAAAGACCATGTTCCCTTCCAATTCCAGGTAAGAAGTCAGTGGCAGAGCCAAGAAATGAGATCAGTGGTAGAGCCAAGAAATGAGATCCTGGGGGTAAGATAGGGTCTGCGATACCTGGAACAAGCAGGAATAGTTTTGTTGCCCACTGCCAAGTGCAATGTCAGGTTCCTGAACCTGCACAGCTTTGTATACAGGGAGGTGCAACAGAGGAAGTACACACAAAGTTCAAGTTAGAACTCTTCACCAAAATAAGGCTTGAATTGCTGTCCCTCCTGAAATCTTAGTAAAATGAGATGGAAAAGGCAAAAACTCCTGATGGAAATAACAATGTCATTTTCATAGGTTTTATTGACTGTACACTTCCCATTTTTTCCAATGCATCATTTTGTGACTTTTTTAGTGATGAGAAAAGTATTTTGTGCACATTTTCTTCTTTCTCTATTTTTTATTAGAATAAATGGATTTTTAATGTAAGTAGGTGTGAATGGGTTTTAATGTGTAGCTTGTTTTACAAATGGTTCTTAGAATTTAATCTTTATATATCTGAGTCTGATTTACTTGACATGAAACCAACTATTCTTTATCTTATATCATGATATGAGAGATTTTAAATTCTGGTATCTCTAGATCTTAAGTATTTGGGCTGGTTTTTCATATTTTCTCTTTTACTTATAGAAAAACATTTCTCATGTTTGTTCAGGTAACACAGCAAGAGTCCATGTTCTCATTGAAGAATATCATGGAATATTAATATAGTTTTGTACTATGATCTGGAAGCAAATTTCATAGCCAAAAAACCCTGCTAAAGTACACAATATAAAATCCAGGGCACATTTATATATTAAATCTAATTGACAGTACCTATTTGAGAGTTTTCAGATTGCCCAGACATTTCTGTTGAAGGAATATCAATGTTAGAACAAATATTTGGGGCACTGTATTATGATAATTTGCAGTGAAGTATAACGTGTGTTATGTGTGTGTGTGTGTGTGTGTGTGTGTGTGTGTGTCTATAGGGAGAGAACAGCCAAGTCACAATAAAGAGAAAGAGGTTTTTTTCCCTAAAGATAAATGAACCCAATCCTAGGTACCAAGGAAGTCTACAAATACCAAGTTGAAAGTAGAAATTTGAACCAAAAAAGAAAGGGAAGGAGGGAGGGAGGAAGGAAGGAAAGAAGAAAGGAGAAAAGAAAAGAAAAGAGGGGAAGAAAAGTTATATTTTAGGAGTCTCTAGAATCTTGAATTACTGGCTTTTATTAAGAGGACTGTTTTATAAAATAATAAAAAATAAAAATACTACAGACACAGTAATGGAAGGTATAGACTCTTTAAAAGTATAGTTGGTTTCTGAACAGGGGCCCTTGCTCCCCAGGTTTTTTTGAGGGAATAAATTTATATATAAGTAGCAGGGGAAATGTAATAAATATGTAGTATAATTAAATGTTAAAATGACCTTTAGAATTTTTAAACCAAAAATTAAGAATCATCTCAAAATTGGGAAAAAACTTTGTCAAAAATTGATATGTAATTTAAAAGTAGAAAACAAAGACTAGAGGCACCTGGATGTCTCAGTGGGTTGGGCATCCGGCTTTGGCTCAGGTCATGATCTCATGGTTCGTGGGTTCGAGCCCCACGTCAGGCTCTGTGCTGACAGCTAGCTCAGAGCCTGGAACCTGTCTTCGGATTCTGTGTCTCCCTCTCTCTCTGATCCTCCCCTGCTCATGCTCTCTCTTTCTCTCTCAAAAAATAAATAAAACATTTTTAAAAAGTAAAAAAAATAGAAAAAGACTAAGTGGGCATATCTCTCATAAAAACTGGCTATTCTTTATTCTGACTTACCTCTAGAACTGTCAAGAGTTATGAGTTATGAAGAATTATGAAACTCAAATAATACCAGTTCCAGAATTGAACTGTGCATAAAATATCATTTTAGTTATCTTCTACCACTTGAGTAAGAATTTCAGGTTCTGTTTGGTGTACCCAGAATGGTGAAACTAGACAATATTATAGAAGAGATAGCTGTTTTGGCCAAAGAGGACAGACTCAAAGAATAATTCTTTCCAAATAATTGAGATTACTGGTAAGATACAGATATTATCCATGTCTCTGGTGGAATCTGACTAGGAACTTGAAAGTTAAGTTTCTGTCAAAAAAAAAAAAGAGGAAATGTTATTTCATATAGTGAATTATAAAGTTCTCAAACTCCTCTTAAGATACACCAGCTGACATGCTGAGTGAAATAAGTCAGGCGGAGGACAGATACCATATGTTTGCACTCATAGGTCTAACAGGAGAAACCTAACAGAGGACCATAGGGAGGGGAAGTGGGAAAGAGAGATGGGGAGAGAGAGGGACACAAACCATGAGAGACTATTGAATACTGAAAACTAACCGAGGGCTGAAGGGGGAGGGGGAAGGGGGAAGGGGGTGATGGTCATGGAGGAGGGCACTTGTGGGGAGAAGCACTGGGGGTTATATGGAAACCAATTTGACAATAAACTATTATTTTAAAAAAAAAGATACGCCAGCTGAAAATATAGATGTTTGAAATATATGGATTTCTGAATCACAGATGTAAAAATGGCTGATTAAGGAAGATTATACCTAACTTCTGAGGTTTACATCAAGCAGGAAAACCATTTTCTTCCATTATAGTCACAATTCTGGGGTGACTGTCCCATAAATTCCTACCAGTATAGGAATGGGCCACTTCTTATCTTTAATTCTAAAGGCATGAAATAATACAGATCAGTCTCTGAGGTCATTTGTAGTTCTGTATTCTCTGTTAACCACATGACATAGATGACTTTTAAGCAGAGCCACAGAGGTCTTTGAATTGATTTAAAATATAAAAATGTTCAATGTGGAGTTAATAACTAATAATAGCCATTGAATGAGAAGGCTCTGCAGAGAACCAATTCTTTCATACTCTGTAGGGGTGGGAAGCAGTCTGAAATGTGTCACAAAAGGCTCTCAGGCTGTTAGACCTAGAAATACTGACTGCCTCAGATTGATATTAGTAAACGGAATGTGTTAATAACTGACTATATTACAGAGTAATTGAGATGACATCATCTTTAACATAAAGGAACATTGGAATGTGGGGGAGTGTGTGTATCTACCAGTAGTTTTAAATTTTTACTCTTCTGACCCAGCTGATCTATTATATCAACTGTGGCTATCAATTTTGATATATCTGTTAATAGATCTTCCTGAAGTAGGCTGTTCCCCTTGGAAAGATAGATTCATAAGACTAAGTATCTGTGACAGAAGGCAGTGTGTCTGTAGAAGGTTGAGCACTTGAAGATAGTTGATGATTAATTTATAGTGTAGGACACTCCAAATAATGCCTGCAGGCATCCAGAGCCTACTGATTATTAGCTTAAATTCCATAGAACATCTTTCTTAATGTAACTTAGAACCATAAAGAAAAAAATATTAGTGGTGTGAGTTTTCTTACCTTTATTACAGAGCTCTAAAATTTTTCACTTAACAGGAGGAGTTCCTTTGTTAAGATCTATAATTCAAGTATAGCAATAGATTTTTTTCCTTAAGATAATCAGTTGGTTATTTTATAATTTTATATAGCTTTTGAATTAGTCTAGGTTTGTGAGGGCACCTACTTCATAAGAACTGAGCATAATGGGGAAAAGTCATCTTTCTAGGTCTCTGTCAAGTTCATAAACCAACAGGAAGAGTACAATTCTGGTATTACTCCTGGCTGTGGAAAAGAGGTGTGTAGTATTGTGGTGAAGAATCCAAGCTCTAGAAGATTCCTGTGTGGAATCCTCACTCTTATTTGCCAATATTTGGCCTTGGGCAGATTATTTAACCTCCCTGGCTTCAGCGTCTTCATCAGTAAAACCTCATGAACTTGAGGTGAGGATTAAATGAGCTAATGTATATTTTGGGTCGAACAACATAAACCTACTATTTTCATAGGACAAAAGTGGTCAAGTATTGACAATTCATATGGTTTGTATGGTCCAACCTTTAAAAATGCTTAGACCTTGGTGGGCCCATGACAGTGTTAGCTTTATCCTTTGCTTTCTTAAAGAAGAGGCTAATTTTTTTTCATTATTTGTTCACCTGTGGAAAACTCAGTAGCACTAAGCTGATGAGCCCTATGTTATAAATGCATGTTTTTCTCTTTCTACTAGTGAATACTCGGTGGATATGTTAAATTCCCTTCGCATCACTTCTAGTCATAGAAAGACAGGATTGAATCAGATGATCCAAGGCTTTCTCCAATACTAATATGCTATGATTCTAGAATAAATGTTCTCTTCTGGGCCAAGTTTGAAAAAAAACTGAGATTCAAGAACAATCGTCTCCACAGTCACCCATAACAAAGAGAATCACACCAAAGAAAAAATGGCTACATTAACCACAGCTATATTCCAACTTGAAGTGTGGTGTGTTTCATAACACTCAGCCTTAACACAGTCATCAATCCCCTTAAAACCAAATGATCCCATCCATAAAAATAATTACGTTAGCCCATCTTTGCTTCATAACATTCTTAAAGATCTGGAGAATGTCTTTTCTTCAATGCTTATGTCACTGAAATCCTAAAGTCACCTCAAGGTAGCTACTGTGAACTTTAAAGACCAACTTCTATTAGGTAATAGTTTTCTGAATTGCATTGTTTTTATGAAAACATCTATAAGGAAAGCCTAAACGTGTTATTATCAATGTCCAGAAACAACAAGACTTGAACATAATTGCCTGTTTTAGAAAATAGTAACCAGAGAATTTCAGTGGAAGTCCTTTCCAGTATTATAAGCTGGTTTTATAGAATGTAAGCTGAAGGATTTTTTAAGCCATTCTTTATGTTTTTGCAAGAAGTCTATGAAAAAGAGATGTGGCTAGATTAGAAAGGAATATTTATAGCCAAACCAAATATAGAAAAGACTTCTGGAAGTAATAAAATTATTTAATAATAGAGCATCCTCTAATGTCTTACTAATAAATCACTGCCTTCTCCAGTTGCATGTTTCATACAGAAGCTATACAGGGTGAGCTTTGCTTCTGCTTCTATCTGTTTGAGAGAACTTATTTGCTTCCAGCCTTCAAAAGATAAGTAATTTGAATTCTGGTTGCTTTACAGTGGCCTTTGATTTTTTCCCCCCACCTTTCATATTCAAAAGTGTCTTTATTCCGTAAACATTCATTCAGTATTTTAGGCATTGTGCTGATTAGTGAAAAACAGGAGAAGACACAGTTTCTGACAGCCAAAAGCCATCCCCAGAGTGGGGGCTTGGGGTGGAAATAAAGACATGTGATGGGAATTCGATGGAGATATGTATCAGATTCAGAAGGCAAGAGGCAGAGCATGTAACTCACTTGGACTTGGGGTTGAGGGGTGGGCATAGCTGTGGCTGATAGCAGTGGGTAACGGTATCAGTCCAGGAGGGCTTCTTGGAGTGGACATCTAAGTCACCATGATGGAGTTATGGAGGGAAGGGGAAGGGAACAGAGACAGAAGAGCTTGATTACTGTGCAAAGGAATCTGCATTAGATGAATCTGAAAGTGATGGAGAACCAGTGAAGGACTCTGTTTAGAGAAGTAACTTTGTCAGCATTTTCCACGAGAAAGATGACTCTAACTGCACTGCAGAGACTAGATTGGAGGAGGTCCAGACTAGAGAGAGGCAGGAAGTCCCTCTGGTGGCTATTGATGAATCCTGAGAGCTGAGTGAGGGGAGCTCACACTTAGCAGTAACAGCAATGGGATAAGAACATGTATGAAAGGTATTAAGGAGGATTTGGTGGCAGAATGCATGCATATTTTTCTGATTTGCATTTTATTACTATACTTAGCCAGTGTATACAACTAAGCATTTTCTAGATACCTGATACTGTCATTTGAAGAATCAAAATTTTAACGTAATAGAATCATCTCAATTTGAACCCTGTTGGGACCTTGTTAGCTCTCCATAGCTCCATTGTAATAATAGATTTAGTTGCCCCAGGTTCTCTCAACCAGGGCCAAGATATATTGTTATATGCTATTTCTTTTCTAATTAAGTGAGATCTCATTAAGACATGACAAAACCAATGGTTTCCAGAGGGGGAGATGGGTGAAGTAGCTGGTGGGGCTTAAAGAGCATACTTATCATGACGACCACTGAATAATGTATAGAATTGTTGGTTCACTATATTATACACCTGGAACACTAGTAAAACACTGAATGTTATACTTGAATTTTTAAAAATCAGGAAAAATCATTTAAAAATATGTGACAGATATCAAGATATGTGAAAAACTTTTAAAAAACTAACTTCCCAGGTTTCACTGACTTCTCATCTACCAGCATTTGATTCCTTCTCAGTCTTCTGTAACTCTTCCTGACTCTGTTTTTCTTGTCTTTACCTACCTTTAGTTGTTTGTGCTTATATTTTTCTGGAACTGTTGTTTTTCCTCAGGATTTGGGGGTTCTTTTATGGCCCCTTCTCCATCACCAGTGACTCCAGCTCAGAATAACCTGCTGCAGCCCAATTTCGAAGCAGCTTTTGGGACAACGCCTTCAACTTCTAGCAGCAGCTCATTTGATCCATCAGGTGAGGCGGTGACTTTCAAACGTTCTTTGCATTTGTTCTGATTATAAAATATACCACCTAAGGTTAGTGTGATATCAGGAAACTCATAAGCAAATACTGAGTGGTGACCTGGTGTTAAAACTTTTAACAAATCTCTTATTCTGTGTTTTAAGTAAATATTTCAGTACATTTTAGAAATTTAAGGATAACCTGTAATCCTCTCCTGTGTTTCTATTTTTAATTTTTAGCAGATATCTAACAACACACACACCATATCTGTTTGCGTGAGCTTACATGCACATGGGTTAGAGACAGTTAAGGGACAATAAACATTTTACGCCATATCCGAATGTGTGGACACTCCCAACTGCTATTGCTTACACCCTCTGAAGCTTGCATGGCCCTCGGTTTTATGAAGTTGAGACACAAATAGTATTCTTTGCCTGCCTTTAATCTTTCATCCTGCTGTCATTTTGTTTGTATTCTCTTCCATTCTACTCTTCCCTGCTGGGTCCTTACTACAAATTTTCAATTGGTGAGTTTTTGGCAATTAAATGTGCTTCAGAAACATCCTAAATATGTCCCCTGCCTGACAATTTGGTTGCTTCTATTGCCAGTGCCTAGTTGAATGCTGTCCTTTTCCAATTTAGAATGACTGTATGGTAGTGTTTGTGGTAAATATTTGAAGTTCTTTGATGGAAATTATCCACAAAAATTTTGATGCAAATAAGATATTAGCAACAATTTATGCAGATTCTTTGAGTCTGCATTTTGAATGATCTTTATGTATCTGAGGAATGAAACAAGTGGTAACTGGTTATATAGTGATTAGGAACTATCAATAATAGCAGGATTCCTAATGGTTAACATAGTTTTTCCCTTAAATGTTCCTTTAATGTTAGAACCTAAATTGATGACTATAATGAGAAAGGAGAAGGTCAAAATTTTTTACTTCTAAAATATGGTCAACTGTATGTCAGATACTCATGACTAGGTACTAACCATTAGAACAGGTTTTATTCTACCCCTAACATCATAGGAAACTAGGAGATCCAGCCTTCTTTCTAGTTTAAGAATTGTTTTAAAGATAGACACTGTAGGGGAGGGGAAAAAAGCATTGTAAGATCTGAGAGTACATTATTTAGGCTTTGCTGTAAATTACTACCATTTTCAATAAAAAAAATTTTAGTTATTGTTTTTAATGAGTATCAGTGGCTACTACTTATTGAGTACCCATATAAGAGCAAGCATTATAATAAAGTCATGACATATATTATCTAATTAACCTCAACAACAGGACCATGTGGTAGGAGTACCCTCCCCATTTACAGAAGAGGAAACTAAAGCTCAGATGGTGATTTTTTTCAAATTCACACAGTTAGTGAGGCATGCAACTAAATTACGCCTAATTCCAACTCCAAAATCTGTGTTCTTTCCTGTACATTACACAGATTTTTTTCCCATCTTTGGGAAAAAAATGTTTATGTTTACTAGTATTTCTGTACTTTATGAGTAGACATATGTAGACATGTTCTTCTATGTGGTATAGTCATAAAAAGTGTGAATTACATGCCTTCTTTTGTAAGATTGTATATTCACTTGTTTTATAGTTCTTTAAGAGACAACTTCCCTTTAAGTTTGCATATGGCTTTTTTATTCCAATTATTCTGAACCTGGTCTATTTGATTTCTAGTGTTTGATGGTCTAGGTGATCTACTGATGCCAACCATGGCACCAGCCGGGCAGCCTGCACCCATCTCAATGGTACCCCCCAGTCCAGCCATGGCAGCAAGCAAAGCCCTTGGGAGTGACCTTGACTCGTCTCTTGCCAGCTTAGTAGGCAGTGAGTAATACAGTTGTTTGTTGTTGGATTTTTTTTACTGCATCATATGTGAGGGGTTTTTTCTATGTCTTTTCATATGTTTGTTTCTGGATTCACTTACAGGTGAATATAGCAAGGAGTAGACAGAAATCCTTAGTGCTCTACCCAGTACAGTTCCTTGAAAGATAAGCAATTGCTGCACCATTGTCTAACAAGCAGTTCGCATGCCGTTTTTAATATAAATTACTAAAGGAATAATTAGTGAGCATATACAAGTGTGAAACCAAGTACATTATGTATGCTAAGCACTTCATTTTTCATTTCACTTGGAAATAAGGACACAGAGTAACTTAAATACTGAAATATTGACAATTGAGCATCCATGTGAATTTCTGTTACTCATTCAACAAATATTTCCTGAGTATCAAGCACTCTTCCAAGCTCTAAGGGTAACAAAGCTCTAAGAATGAACAAAACAGGTATAAATTTCTGTTCTTACGGTGCTCAGGAAGAGGAGAGACCAACATTTTCAAATAAGTAAGTTCTGTAGTACATGAGGTCCTAAGCATTATGGGGAAGAAACAGACCGGGCGAGAAGGAGTTAGGAACACTGCAGACGGAGGTTAGAGTTGGACTCCCTGAGAAGGTACAGTTTTAGCAAAGATCTGAATGAACTACATGGACCTGAAGGAGAGTTATTGGCAGGCAGAGGAGATAGCCAGTGCAGAGGCATTGGGGCAGAAAACTGCCTGGCATATTCGAGGAACAACAAGGAGACCAGAGGCTAGAGATGGGTAAGGAGAATGCCTGAGAGGTGAAGGCAGCTAGTATAAAGACTGGCCTTTCCTTTTAACCCTGAATTTGATTTTTATTAAGGTGAAAGGGTTCACTACTGCAGATACCTTTTGATTTTCTCAAGACTTTGGCCATTCCTTGATACAGACTTTTTTTTTCCGATGCATTAGCCATTGGACATATTTTTCCCATTCAGTGTCCCTGGTGTGGGCGTCTGTGAAAATGCTTCAAGGACACCCCTGGAGAGGTTATTTGAATATTTCTTCCTACTCTAAAATTTCATCTCAGTGAAGGATAGTTGGCACCGATAACTGCTTTCGCTGGTACTATAATGTATCATCCAGATTCTTCTTCTGAAATAAAGAATTTATACTTCCAGCTCCCGAGAGTGCAGTTTTGATTGCAAAGGATAGCAAGGAAGAATATTTTTGAGTAATTAAATTACTATATCCTGTTTATAGTAATGATTACTGAATTCATGTATTTATCAAAATGTATAGAAATGTAACAACGCCCCCCCCAAAAAAACAGATTTTCGCTTTAAGTAAACATTTTTTAACAAAATATCTTCCAAACTTCTCAATATTCCATTTTCCTTTTTTGCAGAACTTGACAAGTTGAGCCTAAAATTCATATGGAAATGTAAGGAAGCCAGAATAGCCAAACATTCTAAATAAAAAAGAGTAAGCATGGGAAGACTCACACTTAATGATTTTAAAGCTCACTACAAAGCTGTGGTAGTTAAGATAAGCGGTATTGCCTAGGGATAAGCATATGCCTCAGTGGAATAGAATGAGAGCTCAGAAATAAGCGTACATCTGTGGCCAGTTGGTTTTCAACAAAGGGGCCAAGGCAGTTGAGTGAGAAAAGAATGACCTTTTCAACAAATGGTGCCGGGATAGCTGGACATCCTTGTGCAGAAGGCTGGAGTTAGATATCTTGCTTATTGCAAAATAATTAATTCACAGTGGATCATAGAACTAAATGTAGGAGCCAAAACTATAAAACTGTTAAGGTGTATTAGTAAGTAAATCTTTATAACCTTGGAGTAGGTAATGTTCTTAGGACACCAAAAGAACAAGCAACAATAGATCAAAATAAATACAACTATGTTAAAACTAAGAACTTTTGTGCTTCAAATGACACTATCAAGAAAGTAAAAAAATAATAATAATAATAACCACAGAATGGAATAAGGTGTCTGTAAAACATATATCTGTGTAGGAACCTATACCCAGAATAAATAAATAACTCTTACAACTCAATAATGAAAATACAAATAATGCAATTTTGATTTTTTAAGTTTATTTATTTTGAGAGAGAGAGAAACCGAGTGGGGTAGGGGCAGAGAGAGGGGGAAAGAATCCCAGGTAGGCTCTGCAGGGTTAGCACAGAGCCCTGTGTGATGTGGGGCTTAAACTCATGAACCATGAGGTCATGACCTGAGCAGAACCAAGACTCGGATGCTCAACAACTGAGCCACCCAGGCACCCCCAAATAACCCAATTTTTAGATGACCAAATGATTTAAATAAACATTTCTCGTAAGAATACATATGTGTGGTCAATGTGCACGTGAAAATATGCTCCACACCAGTCATCTGGGAAATGCGTATCTAAACCACATGAGATATATCACTTCTCACCCATTATGGCCATAATTTAAAAAAGAAAGAAAAGAAAAACAGTGCTGATGAGCATGTGGAGACACGGAAAACTCTAACATCGCTGGGGAAAATGCAATGGTGGAAAGCATTTTGGCAGTTTCTCCAGAGTTGAAACAGTTACCCTTAGACAGAGAACATACCATATAACTAACCTAGAAAGCTCTTCCCCTACATCTCTGCTCAGCTTTGCACCAATCTCACATACCTGAGGCCTTCCCTGAGCACCCTGTTTAATGCTCCCTGCCCATTACACTCATCCTACCTGACCAGATCCCCTGTGCCCAGCTCTTCCTTTGCTTTTTTCCATAGACTTTCCTATCACCTGGTAGTAGCGTGCATAATTTACTTTATTATTTTTTGTTTTATCCTCCATCTCACCCTATTAGAATGCACATTCCTCCAGGAACAAGATCTTTGTTTTCTTCACTAATATATCCCAAGTACTTACAACAGTGCCTGGCTTCTATAGAGGCTCAATATATATTTGCTCAAGTAAGCAGCGAATTGAGATTAGAGTGGAATGAGTAAGCCAATTATGTCAGGAGTCCCCAAGACCACCTTCACATTCAGAGATTCACTAGGACTCCAAGGACTCAGCACAGAGTTGTCCTCACAACTAAGATTTATTACAGCAACACAGTAAGGACACACAGCTGGATCATCAAGGGAAAAGACACAGGCAAGTTTGGAAGAATCCATATACTGACTTCCTTATACTCTCCCGTTCCCATGAGGGGAAAAACATGGGAAAATGTGGCAACACATGTGATGTTTCTGCCCAAGGAAGCCCTGTAGAGACTCCAGGTCTTTTATCCGATGCTGATCATGTAGACACTCTGCTTAACACAGCCCCAAATTTTGGTCTTGCAGAAAGAAGGAACGCAGGTTTTCAGCGTAAACCACATTGTTTGTACAAACAGATTAGACAGTTAGCACCCTTATCATTAGGAAGAAGTATTATTGCAATATGGAGAACGGTTTACTAAGCTAGGTTCCCAGATGCCAACCACATAGGACTTTCTAAGAGAACAGTCTCAAGTGTGCTTTGTTTACTCTTTCCTAGACACCAGTTGACATTAAAATGTGATCCTTAAGTATAATGTGAAGTAAAAGAAAATGTTAGATTTCTGAACATGTTTCCTAACATAGTTTCTCCTTTGTAAAATTGAATACAGTCATTCATAGGCAAATGTGGACTTTTTCTAGAACTCTGGCTCTTTGATCTTTTAAATGTCATATCATTTAAGCTGAGTATAGAGGCTTAAGTTCTTTTTTCTTTTATCCTTTTATAGATCTTGGAATTTCTGGTACCACATCCAAAAAGTAAGTATTTTTGAAATTATCTGGTTTTCTTGTGGCACTATATTTATATTTATTTGAGACAATTAAATGCATTGGAGTAATAACTCATTTTCAGGCTAGGTAATTTCAAAATTGGTTTTTATTGCATTCTGTACTTTTGTTTTTGTTATTATTCTACAGGAACCTACAAACTGTTGGCTTTGCAATGAAAAGGAACAATCTATTTCAGTCTCCAAGATTGTCACTAAATTATAGCTAGAAATACTTCACAATTATGGTTTGAATGCTTTAATAGCTTTGAATTCTAGAACACTATTCCTAGCTAACATTGGTTTTTAAAAGTCCGGCATGGAAAATCACTTTTAAGGAAGGCTAGAAGGAATGATAAACAACGTGCCCTCTCTTTAGATGCACATTTCAGTGTCTTTGAGATTGGGATGCATTTTACAATAGATATATCTGACAGTCACTGTAAGACAAGTTGTAGTCATGATGTAGTTGTGTAAAACCTTCTGATGAACCTAGATCTAGAAGAAGTTCCATGATGGATGAAACAAAATACAGCTATTTGACAAAGTATAGGTATATATAGTTTTTATGATATTTGGAATTTTTTGTAACCAGTGAGGAATTTGGTTGAATTTTGTGGCACATTCTTCTGTTGGAAGTGCAATCTTGTATTGGAAAAATGCACATTCCTCCAGGATCAGGATCTTTATTTTCTTCACTAATATATCCCAAGTGCTTACAGCAGTGCCTGACATCTCTAGAGGCTCAATAAATATTGAGATCCATACTCTAAATGATTTTTTATCAAATGCTTTCTTATACTGTCTTAGACACAATACAATAAGACTCCTCTATAAGTTTTAATCTGTTCTCTTTATTACTGCTTGCCTCAAACAGACTGCGTCTAACCTCAAATAAAAGTATCTAAGGAGTCACGCACATTCTTTTCTGATTAGTGTGTTTTTAATACTTTTGTTTGTTTCTGCATGCTTGATTTTAGGGGTGATCTTCAGTGGACTGCTGGAGAGAAGAAGTTGACTGGCGGAGCCAACTGGCAGCCCAAAGTCGCCCCAGCAACCTGGTCAGCAGGGGTTGCGCCAAGTACACCTTTGGTATGTAGCCTCGGGTGCCCAGGGCAGTGCTGACAGCTTGCCAGTTTCCAAGTGTATGGGACAGAGTGCACTTTGTTTAGGTTTGCTACTGAAATTGTACTTTTTTATCCACATTGAGGGGATATAAGCAAGATACAATTTTTACCAAAATGCAAATTTCATTGACTTTCTGTTTAATAGATTGTGGCCCAATTTTTTATTTTCAGTATTTCAAAATAGTATTTGTGCTTTTTTAGATATTACTTCTGTATTTGTACAATTATGGATATAACTTTTCAAAAACATTTAATATCATTGATCATTATCCATATTTTCCTCTCATTTCCTGCCCAAGTTGCCTGATTATCTTAAGAAGTAATGAAAACATTTTTTTTTTTCTTACCAGGAAGATTGGGCAGTTTTCTATTGTGTAAGTGGACTTTCATTTTAAAGCCCTATTAATCTGCTCACCATTTTTAAATTGAAATTACTAACACCATCTTTTCTATAAAATTTAAATAGATATCATGTTTGTGTATTAAATTTCTATTAATATCATTCACTCTGGGAAAGAGTGTATCACTGAAAGTAAAGACTAATTATTACTTTGCCAGATTTTCTACCCCAAAAAGAATGTTTCTGGGGTAGCAAAATTACTGTTTTTCTATATATGCCCCATTTTAGGCAAAACTAGGCTAATCACTGTTTCCGAAGCTCACTTGTAATTTTTCAGCTTTGCTTATTACCTTCACCTGTCTAAGTCCCACTCTTTACTAAGGCTTTCTTGATGCCATCCTCTCCTTGTTGCCTGAATGAATTCCTAACCATCACCCACCAACCCCAGCCAAACAAATATGCATGCAAATGAATTAATATAAGGGCGCCTGAGTGGCCCAATCAGTTAGGCATCCTACTTCAGCTCAGGTCATGATCTCACAAACTGTGCATTATGCTCTGTGCTGACAGTTCAGAGCCTGGAGTCGGCTTCAGATTCTGTGTCTCCTCTCTCTACGCCTCCCTCCCACCCTCTCTCTCTCTCTCTCTCTTTCTCTCTCTCTCTCTCTCTCAAAAATAAACACTAAAAAAAATTTTAAAGAAATTAATGTAAATTAGAATATAAACATTTTAGGTAGAATCTGTTAAAAGTAATCCTGCTCCATGAATTAACATAAATACCTAAGTTTCAGAATTTAAAGCATGTTTTCTTTTAAATAATTTGATAAATAATAATGTTTTTATAAATAAATAATTTTACTATAAATTTTTAAGTAAAAATAAGTTTAAACCAACCTGAAAAGGGCCTTTTGAACTAAAATTTACCATTAACAATACTAATAGTATTAATTAAATTATAATATATTTGTAATAATACTGATGTGGGACTTATACTGAAATATACTGATTTATACTGATGTGGGATCATCAGCCCAACAGTCAAGAAAGAATTTTTGAGACATTTTACTGTGCAAGAAGGTGTTTATTAAAGCACAGAAACAGGATCCATGGGCAGAAAAACCTGCATTGTAAGTGTGAGGAGTGACTGATTATAACTGGATTTTCTATCTTATGGACAAGAAGGTGGCATCAGGGCTCCAGGAAATTGGGTCAATAGGTTTCTGGAGTTCTGACTGTTCTCAAGACTGCTTTTCTTGTAAGTCATTAAGACAGTGACAGACTGCTGGAGTTTCATGTCCTTCGTGACTGTGATCTTCATCAGTTGACCATTGGCTTTTTCTTTCCTTTGTTCCTGGGCAGTCATGAGTGCCTGAGAAATGTGACCTATGTCCATCTCCCACCTTGGGGAGATTTTTGCCCTCAGCTTGCCTTTTGTTATCTCATCAGTGAATACCACATACTGACATTAAATTTCATGATTTACATTATCATTACCAAATTAAAGGAACTAATTTTCCTGTTCTCCTCTATGCAAAATTAGAGAGACCTCATGTGTTTTTCTGAGAAGTTTATACTGTAGTGTATTGCCCTTATCAGCAGGAGAAAGCTTTTATCTGTTTTTTAAAGGTTAATTTCAGAACAGTCACAGTGATCACAGAGGCTAAAAGTAGACTGGACGAAAGGGTGGGTCTCTGGCAGATCAGCTGTTGGCTTAAAAAAAAGAATAAACCAAAAAAGTGGTTGAGAGCCACAGTGAGGGTGGAAAGGAAGACAAGGAAGAAAATCTCAGGTAGAACCCACACAACTGGGGATCACTGTGAATGAAGCTACCAGACAGTGGTCGCCTGGGTTTCTTTTTGGGGCAGTTCACTGAACAGTGAGGCCATTTTCCCAGGAAGCAGACTGAGGGAGAACTACTTCAGTGATAGTTTTAGTTGGAGAGCTTCCTTTGTCAGCGCCTCTCCTGAGATCAAGATTTCGACCATACAAGGTTACAGATTCATTAGGTACTTAATTCACAGCTGGTCTGCTTCTTCAGGGCAACAAGGCTACTCATTATCTGATTGGCAAACACCGTCACTGAGATTAATATCCTTTTTTTTTTTTTTCACTTCAAAACAACTTATTTTTATTTATGAAACAGAAGACTTTGTTAGTAATTAAACTCCAGAAAGTAAAAGACAGTATGCTTTAGCATATAGTATTCGCAACAGCTATGGAAAGAGAAACTAGAACAACAGAAATAATTTATCAGGAAGACAGAGTCACATGTTGTTTCTTTTTTTATTTTCCTTGGCTTTTCGAGCAACAATGTAAATGCAGAGTTTTTTATCTTTATTAAGTCTTATGGAAAGTCTATATAAATCTACTGCCATTTACCCATTTACTGCAAAGCTCTTTAACAAAGCTCTGGCTTTGCTTTTACTTAAAAAAATTATTCTGACTTAATTACATAAGAAGGACTCTGACTTCTTCCCTCCACCCAGTTCTTTCATAAAACGTTTCTTCTAGTTTCCTAGCCCTTAAAATGTTGGAGTCTCTTCTTTTAAGAATATTCTAGCAAAAGAAGAGAGACAACTGAAATACAACTTCTGCCTCAGAAGCAGCAAAGCAGAGTTTCCATGTTGTCCAGTAATCTGCAGACCTCTGCTTTTGAGTAGATGAAAGAGCAGATGTGAGGGTGAGCCTCCTTCTGCTGCCTTCTAAAGTTTCTATTGATAGACAAAAGCTAAGGTTACCCTTCCCAGTTTGTTTCAAGTTTCCCTCAATTACTGCTTGGAGGTGCAGCTATATAGAATTTTTTAGATCATAGAATTCTCAGGTTAGATCTAAAAATCTTAACAGGATTGAATACTTGAAATATGTCTGCTGGCAGGGTTCTGTCGTCATGGCCATCAGGAGCCCGGTGCTTCAGGGTTACTTTTTCCTATTTTCCAATACGCAGCAGACCCCTTAAATTTCCATCATACAAACTGGGGAGATTCTTGCAGTTTAGGAATACATGCATTTGGCAGTAGGCCACAGAATCCACAATTCTTTCCCTAAAAACAACTAATCTTTATATGCCTACATATGAAGCATTCAGTTAAATGTTGAAAATAAAACAATAAAAAAATCTTAGGATAAATAATATTTGAGGAGCAAATTATTAAGAGTTAATCTCTTCAAGCAAAATGGCAAATTTAGACTATCTTTGAATTATTTGACCTATTTATTTGATCAGGAATTTCCACAAGTTTATTTTATTTTGATAACTAATAAAAATCTTTTTTCTTTCATAGCCTCAAGTTCTAATAATGATTCTGGTAAATAATACAATTATCATTATGTGATACAGTCTTGATAAATGATATAATTCTGAGTCTGATGAATAGCCTACCAGCTAACCTGTTGCAATAATTAGTACCTGTTTACCTGTTTTGTTTTTTAATTTTTTAGATAAAATTTATATAAATATTAAACTCTCCATTTTCATAACTTTAAAGTGAATATTCAGTATATATTCAGCGATTTTCAGCATATTTACAATGTTGTAAAACTGTCACTGCTGTCTAACTCCAGAATAGCCCTGTCACCCCAAAAAGAAACACAACCCCCTTCAATTTCCTCCTCTCCCTATCCCCTGGCATCTAATAATTTACTCTGTTTCTATAGATTTACCTATCGTAGTATTCCATATTACCAGACTTCTGTAATATGCAGTGTTTCGTGCCTGGCTTCTTTCACTTAGCATGACATTTTCAAGGTTCATCCATGCTGTAGCACGTATCAGTACCTCATTCATTCTTATGGCAGAATTTCCACCTACCACATTCTTCGACTGATGGGCATTTGTATCATTTCCACTTTTTGGCTGTTAGGAAAAATACTTCTGTTATTTGTAAAGAAGTTTTTTTATGAATGTATGTCCTCAGTTCTCTTGGGCAGATACCTACAAATGGAATTGCTTGGTCATGTCTAACTCTCCATTGAGCTTTCTAAGGAACTGCCAAACTTTTCTGCAGCAGACACTTTATCTTCTGTTCCCACCAGCAACAGTTTCAGTTGTGATTTTGATATGAATTTTCCTAATGACCAGTGATGATGACCTTTTTTTCATGTGCTTTTTGGCCATTAGTTTCTTGGTTTTTTTGTTTGAGAAATATCTTCATATCCTTTGCCCATTTTATGATCAGGGTGTCTTTTTATTATTTAGTTAATTTAGTTTATTCTGGATACTAGATACTTATTAAATACTATATATGATTTGCAAATATTGTCTTCCATTCTATGAGTTGTCTTTATTTTCTTGATAGTGTGTGTCCTTTCTTGTACAAAAGACTTGAATTTTTTATTCATTTATTTTGAAAGAGAGAGAGAAAGCTTGGCAGGGACAGAGAGAGAGGAAGACAGGTGAATCCCAAGCAGGCTCTGTGCTGATAGCAGAGAGTCCAATGTGGAGCTCAAACTCATGAACCATGAGATCATGAACTGAGCTGAAGTCCAATGCTTAACCACCCAGGTGCCTCCCCAAAGATTTTAATTTTAATAAACTCTAGTTTATTTACTTTTGTTTTTGTTGCTTTTGCTGTTGGTGTCATATTTCATAAACCATTGCCTAATCCAAGATCTTGAATACTTACACTTATGCTTCTTGCCAAGAGTTGTATAGTTTTACCTCTTATACATTAGATCTTTGGCCTGTTTTAGGCTTGTTTTCATATATGGTGTGACACAGGGATCCAAATCCATTACTTTGTATGTGGAAATCCATTTTTCCCAAAACCATTTATTGAAAAGACTATTCTTCATTTATTGGCCTTGGCATCCTTGTCAAAAATCAGTTGACTATGGTGATGTCTGGGTTTGTTTCCAAAATCTTTATTCTGTTGTATTGATTTATATGCCTGTCCTTCGCCAGTACCATCACTGGTTTGATGTAGCTTTGTATTAAGTTTTAAAACCAGGAAGCATGAGTTCTCCAATTTGTCCTTTTACAAGATAGTTTTGGATATTCTGGATCTCTTGTATTCCCCCCAAAATTTGAAGTTCATATTGTCCATTGTTCCAAAAGAAGCAGATGAAATTTTGATAGGGACTACACTAAATCTATAAAGCAATTGAAAAATGTTGCCATCTTAATATTAAGTCTTCTGGGGCACCTGGGTGGTTCAGTCGGTTAAGCGTCCGGCTTCGGCTCAGGTCATGATCTCACGGTTCGTGGGTTTGAGCCCCACGTCAGGCTCTGTGCTGACAGCTTGCTCAGAGCCTGGAGCCTGCTTCAGATTCTGTGTTTCCCTCTCTGTCTGACCCTCCCCACACTGTCTCTGTCTCTCAAAAATAAGTAAAAAACATTAAAAAAAATTTTTTTTTAATATTAAGTCTTCTAATCCTTGGACAGGGTATCTTTTCCTTTAAGTTTCTTATTTCAACAGTGTTTAAACAAGTTGTTTAACTGTTTCAACAAGTCTTATCTTTTTTTTTATTTTTATTTTTTTTAGTTTGTATTTTTAGTGATCTCTGTACTCAATGTAGGGCTCAACCCATGATCCCAACATCAAGAGTCACGCAGTCTTCTGACTGTGCCATCCAGATGCCCCAAGTCTTGTACTTCTTAGTTTTATTTCTAAGTATTTTATTGTTTTTAATGCTATTGTAAATGAATTATCTTTTTATTTATACCTTTTGATTGTTCATTGCTAGTATACAGTGAATACTACACTGATTTTTACATATTGATGTTGTATCCTACAACTTTGCTGAATTTGTTTATTAGTTCTAATGGGGTTTCTTGTATATTGATTCCTTAGACATTTCTATATATAAGGTGATGTCATCTACAAATAGAGATTATTTAATTTCTTTTTTTCTTTCTGGATGCTGTTTCTTTTTTTCTTACCTTATTGCCACAACCAGAACTTCCAGTTCACCTTTGTCTTATTCTTATGCAGAAAGCTTTCAGTCATTCAGCATTAAGTATGTTGATGGCCATGTGTTCTTTGTAGATGCCCTTATTCAAGTGGAGGAATTTCCTGTCTTATAATGTTAGTTTGTTGAATGGTTTTGTTTTGTTTTATTTTTTTGTCATGAAAGGGTGTTGGATGTTGTCAAATACTTTTTCTGCATATAGTGAGATAATTAGGTGTTTTTTCTTAAATTCTATCAATATGACATAATACATTGATTGAGCCAACCTTACATATCTAGGATAAATCTCACTTGGTCATGGTATATAATTCTTTTAATATGCTGCTGGATTTAGTATACTAGTATTTTGTCAAATTTTTGCATCAGTGTTCATAAAGGATATTGATTTATGATCTTCTAATGTCCTTGTCTGGCTTTGGTGTCAGGACAATATTAGCATCAAATAATAATTAGGAAGTATTCCCCCACTTTTTTTTTTTTTTTGGTACAGCTTGAGAAGGATTGATATTAATTCTTTATACAATTAATGGGATTCATCAGTGAAGCCATCCATTTCTGGACTATTTGGTGGTGGAAGTTTTTTTTATTGTTGACTACATTCCCTATGCTGCACTTTTTTCATAACTAGAAGTTGGTACCCCTTAGTTCTCTTCATCTCTTTTGGCCATCCACCTCCTTTCTGGCACCTATCAGTTCTTCATATGTAAGAATCTGTGTTTGTTCGTTTGTTTTATTTTTTCACAATTTATTTTTATTATTTTTATTTATAGTTTATTGTCAAGTTGATTTCTATATAACACCTAGTGCTCTTCCCCACAAGTGCTCTCCTCCATGATCATCACCCCCCATTTTATTTTTGCAAGACTGAAAGAGATCATGAGCAGAGGAGCAGCAGAGAGAGGGACACACAGAATTGGAAGCAGGCTCCAAGCTCTGAGCTGCCAGCACAGAGCCCATTGCGGGACTTGAACCCATGAACTGTGAGATCATGACCTGAGCCAAAGTCGGACACTCAACCGACTGAGCCACCCAGGCGCCCCAAGAAGCCATGTTTTTGTTTGTGGTTTTAGATTCCACATTTATGTGACATCATATGGTATTTGTCTTTCTCTGACTTATTTCACTTAGCAAATGCCTTCAGTAGCAAGATCTCATTCTTTTGTATGGCTGAGTAACATTCTATTCCATATACCCCACATCCTCTTTATCCATTCATTTCTGAATGGACACTTAGGTTGCTTCCATATCTTGGCTATTTTAAATAATGCTGCAATAAACATAAGGGTGCATATATCTTTTTGAATTAGTGTTTTAATTTTCTTTGGGTAAATATTCAGTAGTGGGACCACTGGATCATATGGTATTTCTAAATTAAAATTTTTGAGGAATCTGCATACTATTTTCCACAGAGGTTGCATCCATTCACATTCCCACCAAGAGCACACAGGGTTCCCTCTTCTCCACTTCCTCACCAACACTTGTTATCTCTTGTCTTTTTGATATTAGCCATTCTGACATGTGTGAGGTGATATCTCATTGTGATTTTCATTTGCATTTTACTGAGGGTAAGTGATGTTGAGCATCTTTTCATGTGTCTGTTCACCATCTGTAGGTCTTCTTTGGAAAAATATCTGTTTAGGTCCTCAGCCTATTTTTTAATCAGATTGCTTAGCTTTTTGGTGTTGAGGTGTGTAAAATCTTTATATACTTTGGATATCAACCCCTTATCGGATCTATTATTTGCAAATATCTTATCCCATTCACTAAATTGCCTTTTTGTTTTGTTGATTTTGATTTGGTTTCCTTTGCTATGTAAAACCTTTTTATTTGGTATAGTCTCAGTTTTATTTTTGCTTTTGTTTCTCTTGCCTGAGGAGACATATCCATAAATATGTTGCTAAGGCCAACATCTAAGAGATTACTACCTATTTCTTTTAGGGGGTTTATGGTCTCAGGTCTTACACTTAGGTCTTTAATCCATTTGAGTTTATTTCTGTGTATGATATAGGAAAGTAATCCAGTTTCATCCTTCTGCCCATACTTGTCCATTTTTCCCAACACAGTCTATTGAAAAGACTTGTCTTTTTCTCCTTTGTATATTCTTGCCTCCTTTTTTGTAGATTAATTGATCAAATAAGCATGGGTTTATATCTTGGCTCTCTATTCTGTTCCCTTGATCTGTGTATCTGTTTTTGTATCAGTGCTATACTGTTTTGATTACTATAGCTTTGTAGTGTAACTTGAAATCTGGCATTATAATACCTCCAGCTTTGTTCTTCTTTCTCAAGATTGCTTTGCCTATTTGAGGACTTCAGTAGTTCCATACATATTTTAGTATTATTTGTTCTAGTTCTTGAAAAATGCTATTAGTTTTTTGATAGGAATCGCATTGAATCTGTTGATGGCTTTGAGTAATATGGGCTTTTTAACAATAGTAATTCCTCCCGTCCATGAACAAGGGATATCTTTCCATGTGTTTGTGTCATCTTCAGTTTGTTTCATCTGTGTCTTCTTGTGTTTAGAGTATAGATCTTTCACTTCCTTGATTCAGTTTATTCCTAGGTATTTGATTCTTTCTGGTGCAGTTGTTTGCTTAATTTCTTTCTACTACTTCATTCTTAGTGTAGAGAAGCACAACAGATTTCTGTATATTGAGTTCATATCCTGCAATTTTACTGTGCTTATTTATCAGTTCTAATGGTGTTTGGTGGGGTTGTTAGGGTTTCTATATATATAGTATCATACCTTCTGCAGATAGTGAGGGTTTTGCTTCTCCCTTACCAATATGGATGCCTTTTATTTCTTTTTCTTGTCTGATTGCTACAGCCAGGACATTCAGTTCTATGTTGAATAAAAGTGATACGAGTGGACATTTTTGTCTTGTTCCTGATCTTAAAAGAAAAGCTTTCAGTTTTTCACCATTGAGTCTGATGTTAGCTGTGGGTTTTTCATACATGGCCTTTATTATATGGAGGTATATTCTCTTCCATTTACTTTGTTGAGAGTTTTACCAACAACAGATATTGTATTTTGTCAAATGCTTTTTCTACTGCTATTGAAATGCTCATATGGTTCAAGACTTTTTTGATTACTGATTGAAGTTTTTTGATTACTGATACAGTCTTTTTGTTATCAATTTATTTAGATTTTTTATGACTTCTTCAATTTGCTTTTGTACTTTGTCTCTACCTCGTATTTATTATTTCCTTCCTCTGTTTTCTTTGGGTTTAGTTTGTTTCCTTTTCCTAGCCCCTCAATGTGGAAGTTTAGGTTATTGACTTATTTCTTTGTATGTCTCAAAAATTTTTTGTTGAAACCTAGACATTTTGAATATTATAATGTGTCTACTTTAGAAATCAAATTCTATCTCTTTCCTAAGGTTTTTTTGTGGCTACTCTTTGTAGTTGTTTATTTGTTTATTGTTTAGTGACCATTCTGAACTAATTCTGTAGTCTCTGTTCTTTGTTACCTGTGGCCATTGAAGTCTCTGCTCCTTTAGCTAAGTGGGGAGCTAATGGCTAGGTAGAAACTTAAATTCCTAGAACTAGAATATCTCCCAGTCTTTGTAGAGGAGTTCTGAGTGTGTGTTGGAGCAGGTCTTCAAAGTCAACCAGGCAGTTTGCAACCCTGCCTTAGCAATCACTTGTTGCTTATGCAAAGTCTCAGGGTCAGCTGGGGACCTTCTCATATCTTTCCTGACCATGCACACAATCCTGGGCTTGTGCATGGTCTTCCAAATTCCCAGGAGTATGTCTGAGATTTTTAAACCCTTAATCCCCAAAGCATCTCCTTCTCCAGCCTTTCCTCCCAAGCTTTTTGTTTAGTCTACCATTTGCTCAGACAGCAACAACTAAAACATTTGCCTGTAAATGTTTTCCACAAATGGCTTCAGGTAACAGCTTTAGCACTAGGTGCACTCCCTGTTTGGTGAGACAAAGACAAGCATTTTGAGCCAGTCTTTCCAGGGAGCCACACAGACGAGACAAAATAATTAAATATAGTTTGCTCCCTCTGGTACTATTACTGAGAACATAAGCTGTTATTTTCAAGACTACAGCAATGCTGAAGAAGACTGGGTGTAACTAGGGTAAGTTAGGATGCCACAGAGCTCACTATTCTTGCCAAAATCCAGCTGATTTTCTTTAATAAGTATTTTCTTGATTGCTGCAAGCTTTTAGTTAGTTTTCAGAATTCTAAAATATTGATTCTAATAGGTTTTGTCAGTTTTTCTATTGATTTTATGGATTGGGGAGACTTTCAGAGTTCCTTACTTCACCATTTTTGCTGACATCACTATTTTCTTTTTTAATTAGAATTTTGCTCTAACGGTTGAGTTAAATTTAAGGGATTACAGTAGGGTTAGTTTTAAACATAAGGGGAGGCTGAAGGGGGTAGGGGAGGAGGGGAGGGGGTGATGGTCATGGAGGGTGGCACTGTGGGGAGAAGCACTGGGTGTTATATGGAAACCAATTTGACAAACTATTATAAAAAAATAAAAATAAATAAACATAAGGGGAATATTAGGGGGTTTGTTGTATGACTAAAAGCTGTCATACCTGTATCTGAAATGCAATATTTGTGCTTTATTATGTGATGTGTAGGCTTCTAAATGCTTCCAAAACTTAGGTTTAATTTTGACCCTTGAACAAATATAGAACCATCAAAATTCAGAGAGAAGAATAACACAGAATCTAAAAATGGGGGCAGTGGGGTGGTAAATGAAAACCAAGCATTGGTACATAAGTGAAGACATGTTTTTCAGATGTCTAACCCAATACCTGTAGGAGAATATACTGATAGGAAAAGACAAGCTTAGAGAAATTCAACTCATTTACAGTGAGGATGGGAGAGAAGTGTAAGAGGAGGAAGAGGAGGAAGCCCAGTGCTAGAATAGGCTATAAGCCAGTGAGTCCAGATAGCACAGTAGTGAACATCACCTTGTTCATATCATTAGCGTGGTGCTAGAGCCGTTTTTTTTTTAACATAAAGCTAAAATGGGATATTTCTTTACATACCCACACTTATTTAAAGGAGCATGTATTGTAACATTATATTCTCCCATTTTAAAACCAAATTATGTTGGTTCTTTTTGTTTGTCATTGTTGGGGTGGGTGTGTGTGTGTGTGTGTGTGTGTGTGTGTGTGTGTGTTGTGATTTTTTTTTTGGTAGCAAGGAGCTGTACCTCCTACCAGTTCAGTTCCTCCTGTTGCTGGGGCCCCATCTGTTGGACAGCCTGGAGCAGGATTTGGAATGGTGAGTGGCAATTCGTGCTAAAAATCATAACTGACATTTTTGAGGCCTTTGCCAAATCCTGGATTAACAGATATTACCACAGAATATAATTCTTCCCCGAATGCAGTAAAGTAAAACTTAAAAATTAAGTCATCTGCCTTAGACATTAGGAAGTCTACACATGACATGTTAAAGTCAGCTAGAAAATATTTAAAATCAGGGTGCCTGGGTGGCTTGCTCAGTTGAGCACCCAACTCTTGGTTTTCTACTCAGATCATGGTCCCAAGGTTGTAGGATCGAAACCCACATTAGACTCCACACTGAGTGTGGATTCCCTCCCTCCCTCTCTCTCTCTCCCTCTCTCTCTTTCTCTCTCTCCCCCCCTCCCCCCACCACTCTCCCCCATTCATGCCCTCTCTCTAATAAAATATATTTAAAATAAGTTCTTCTATCAAAATAATTTCTATAGTATGTAGTTATGTCATTTTTGGAATAATATTTACCAAACATATTCTTAACTCAATTATTAAAATCAACTCTTAATCACTATACTAGGACTTCTCACTTATCACTTTTATCACTAGAAATATTAGGACTATGGTCCAACAACATGGTTTTATCTCTTAAGAATTATGATTACAGAAGACAAGTACTCACCAACAAAGCCTGTTTGGGATAAGGATGCCATGTGGCCAGCCAGACTTCTACTGTACCTCAGTGGTTCTCCTCCATCTGCCAGCCTGATGGCCCCCATTGTTCAAAATTACAAGTTATACTTCCTCACAGACCTGCATTCCTCAACAATTTTCAGAAACATATTAAAGACATAAACATCAGGGAATTACTGTTGCAAGATTCTTTACCTCAAGTTCACTGTCTCGCTCTTTCAAAGAATGAAGGCAGAATAAAATGAGCAGCAGGCAAGAGTTTGTTAGAGTATAAAATCAGAAAGTAAGAATAGTTTGAAAGCTCTCCTTACAGAGACCGGCTATTCGAAAGTGAATGCCCACAGACTGTGGGCAAAGGGCTTTGTTTTATAGGGTTTTGCTCAGCCCCTTTCTTTCCCCCTTGTTTTTTTCTCAGGTCCTACCCTTATGGCTAGGTAACTCTAAATGCCTAGTCATTCCTTTCTGATTGGGTCGTTTCCATTGTATGAGGAGCAGTCTGTGGCCATACCGTTCCTTGTGGATCATATATTTTATGGTCTACTGCTTATTTTTAGTTATGTCTTTTGTCAAATTCCTGAGGGAAATCTGAGGGGGGAGTAGGTGGTGTCTGCTACATTCTTAAGAAGAATTGTACACCCATTGGGAGTTTGCTGTGGTCAGATGCTCCCATATGTTCGAAAATACGTGTTTTTCTCCCGCCAGGGACCTCAAGTCCTAACGTTTCCCTCTCTACCTATTTTATCCTATCTTTTCCCTCTCATATCACCATGGTGGATTCACTTATGCTGTGTACCTCTCTTCCTTTTCAGCCCCCTGCTGGAACGGGCATGCCCATGATGCCTCAGCAGCCAGTCATGTTTGCCCAGCCCATGATGAGGCCCCCCTTTGGAGCTGCAGCTGTACCTGGCACACAGGTCTGTTTTTTAATGTCCTCAAAATAATGACATTAATGTATCAGTAAAAAACTGCCATGTGGCAGACTCTTTAATCTTTTACCTGATATAATCCTTGGATCCATTGCTTCAGAAGTAAAGAGAACATGAAAGACTGATTAGGAATAGTGTCAGAAAAGTGGATAGAAGTAACTTACTATCCTAAGTCCCTCTATTCCTCTCCTACTTAATTCAGAATAATTCCTGAGAACCAACTAGACATTTAAAGTGTCTGAGCATTTATTCCAGAAAAATGAGTACTTCTGATTCATAGTTTTATTATAGTGTTCCCATACAGGGATAGGGACACAGTCCTTCAGACCTCCAGGTTTTCCCAGGAGCTGTGATGCTAACAGCAATGAGTTTGCCAAACTGCAGAGTTCCTACTGTTGTAGGAATTTTTACCACAATACCTGGGGTTTGTTGTCTCACTGCTCTGAAGAATGAAGAAGTGAACAGCAGGCAAAAGTTTATTACAGTATAAAATTAGAGAGGAAGAATAGTAGGAAAGCTCTCTTTACAGAGAGGGGATGTTTGAAAGTGAATGCCTGAGGACTATATAGGCAAGGGTCCTTGTTTTATAAGGTTCTGGTCAGCCCTCGCCCCCCCTTCCCCCTTATTACTTCTCAGGTTCTACCCTCATTGGCTTGATAGCTCTAGGTGCTGGTTGTCCATTCCTGATTGGCTCATTCCATTGTATGAATGTGGTCTATGGCCATACCTAGGTCTTTTGTCAAATTGCTGTGGGGGAACCTGAGGGGGAGTAGGTGGAGTTTGTTACACTCTTAAGAGGAACCATAAGCCTGAGTGGGTTTGGTGTGGTCCGTCACTCCCAGCATTGTTCCAAAATAGGTGTCTTTTCCCACCCAGGGACCTCAGGTCCTAATCGTTCCCCCCTGCCTACTGAATCGTAACTTCTATCATACTATAAGACTGCCCTCACTTCAGACACCATCCACAAGTTTGGGCTACCCTCTCACTGAGGGCTACCCTCTCACTTCAGACCTGCTGCCTACAAATTTGAAGGTTCTCCGACAGTTGCCTAGAATAACTCACAGAACTCGGGAAGGCATGAAATGTATTGCAGTTTTATTAGAGTGAAAGGATACAAATTAGATACAGCCAAGAGAAGAGATGTGCAGGGTGCAATCTGGAACTGGGAAAGCTCCAAGCATGAAGCTTCTCTGTTCTCTGGAGTGTGCTACTCACCTGACATCAGTGTGTAACAATACACGTGCAGCATCGCCAACCCAGGAAGCTCCCCTGCACTTCGGTGTGCAGAGTTTTTACTTAAATGTCCATATATGGAAACGACTGACTTCTTGTCTCTGTGCTTGAACTTAATCTCCAACCCCCCTACCTCACTGAAAGGCTGACATCATGTGGCCCTAAGACCCAACACTCTAATCATATTGGTATTTCTGGTGTGGCTGGTGCCCACCCTGAGTCCTCTTATTTGCATCAACTGTCAGGTGTGGTTCAGAGAACCCACCCTGAATGACAAAGACATTCCTATCACTCAGGAAAGTCCAAGGGTTTAGAGATTACCTACCAGGATCTGGGACAAAGGACAAACCTTTTTTCAGATGAGGCCAAATTTCTTACTATACAAAGTGCTACCTTCATTCACAAAGATGCTAACTTGTACGCTTTGCTGAATTGTTTTGCTAATAGTGATAGGCATGCTGATGAGTAACCAGTCCTTGATTCCTCTTATAAATTTCCTGGCCAAGGTGAGGGTATTTATAGAACCAAAGAGGTTTTCACCATAAGAAACTGACATGGATGGAGTCAGAACACCAAGCTATGACTTTACTAGCACCATGCTGAGCAAACAAACAAATAGCTCAAATATATTGTAATGTACCATCAAATGGTTGGTTCACTTCCGTGATGTTTATAACTTACCAAATGGTATTTATATTGTGTTATCCTTAGGATACCTACTTTGAACTTTCTGAGTATACTTTAATCCCTTTTGCTTCCTTTCATCATCTCTAAAGTCCATCCTCTCTACCTGTTCCCAAATTTTACTCTTAGCTTCTTTAACCCCTCAACAGCCACAGTGACCAGATGAAAGGATGATGGGTACTCAAAGAGACAAATTTAGAATGTGAGAAACCCTAGCCTTCAAGGCCATACTCAAACCACTGGCTTCCTGAGAAATTTTCTACTGTGCTTTGAAACAAATGAACCCTGCCTTGTATGGTTTCTGAAGGGAGTGAGGAAGGTTCTGGGGGTAATAGTTGGAGTTAAATTTAATCTAGATATATTTAAATTCTAATAAGGATCTCATTTATTATGAATGTTTTCTTGATGGTTGAATACACCTATGACTGTTTACCACTTTTTTGAAAAAGAGCAGGACATTTCCATTTTTATTATTTGGAAGAATTATTATTGAGGCTTTTAAAATCTTACTGTATTTAGTGTGCTGAAAGCTTTAGAAATAAATTAACATGATATTATTAAAGTAGTTGTTTTTCTTGCATAATGCCAGCATTACATAGCATCAGTTCATTTACTTAATTCAAAGAATGAAAATGAAAAATAGATGACATAAAAACCATGTTTTAATCACTTAATTGAATTTACAGTGATTTAGGAAATGACATGCCATATTTATAGAAGTTTCAGATTGTATTTCCCATATCAGAGAAGCAGCAGAGGTGATTATACTAGATGGTGAAATAAAAATGATTTTTTACTTCAGAAAACAAACAGGTTTTCATTACTGATGCCTGGACTCTTCCACTCTAGCTTACTTGATTGGTGTCATGATATTGTCATCTAACCAAATTATTCATGATGAACCAACTCTTGAGTTTCTTATCTTCCAAATAACTTCAATACTTGCATTTTCTTTCTTCCTGATTTTCTTATGAAATGTGAGTCCTGTTTTTAAAAATGGAAATTTGACTGATAGGTACTGCAGTCAGTCATTAGTTTCTGGACATGGGAACAAATCTAAAAATCCTTACTTCTGGAGCTCTATTTACTGAGCCAATAAAAACATACATCACCTCCCCACAATCACAGATTTCTGATATTTCTATCATGTTACAGCATAGGAGGTTAGTTAGACTTGAAGGTTCCACGTCAATTATTACCCTATATAGATGACATGACCTTTTTCAAGGCCTCATCCCCTAACATTCTTGCAAAAGCCTACTTCCAAAGCTTATTGCTGTCACGTAATAAAATAAGTATTAATTAAAGAGAAACAAGGTGAGTTCATTCTTTGTTGCTTTTGCCAGTAAGTTCAGTATGATTTTGTCCTATAGCATTTAGTAATTAGTCCTCTCTGAGAGTTGGACGGGCAATATTGCAATTTACTGACATTCATAACTGGGAAACTCCTTGCCCATTCGAAACAGACAGTGCCTCCAAGTTTGTTTTCACTTAAGATAATCTATGTGAAATTCTAGGATATCTAGATAATAATTTAAAGTAATTTCTTAAGAGACTTTCTGCAAATTATTTCCTTTCTATTTTTCCTTCAAACTCACTCTCACTGTAAGAAAAAATTATTAAAATTCCTTTATTAGCCTAGTGGTACTAATAGCTCAACGTAAAAATGCTTTTGTGTAGAGCAGTTGATTGTTGTATTTTTTTACTCTGTATCCATAATATCTGTATGTGACTAGTTTTCCACGTCTTCCCTAACTCCTGCCCATGTCGTTCTGCTTAGAGTCCTCAAGTGTTACTTTGGCAAAATCTGATGTCAAAGAATTTCAAGAAAACCAAATATCATTTGAAGTGTACTTTATGAATCCAAAATTAAACACAACACTGTGGCTGAGTAGAACAAAGTAGATTTTGTAAACCTTTAAGCCGTCTGATCTTCTGCATGTTTGTTTTCTGTGGTATGTGTTCTGCCTAATGCTTACCTGTCTCTGTTTGATTTCTCTTTCTGCTGTCTTGGGCTGGCTTTTCCCCATTAGCTTTCTCCAAGCCCTACACCTGCCACTCAGAGTCCCAAGAAACCTCCAGCAAAGGACCCATTAGCGGATCTTAACATCAAGGATTTCTTGTAAACAATTTAAGGTATCTAATATTGAGCTTTTCCTGTGGGCTTATAATAATGACCTGTACAGTACCTAGCTATTTCGGGTATGATATTTGTACCTCTGTGCTTTGAACACATGTATAGAGTAATAGTTTGAGTGTTTATACTTAAGTCAGTATTAAAAGTCATCAATGAATTATCAGTAAATTTTTCAATCTTAATTTATAAAACTAAAAAGGAGAAAAGCCTCCAAGTTGTCCTGAAAAGCACAAAAATTTTACTGATACAGCAAAAAGTTGCCCAAGATACTTGGTAAATTAGAAAATTACTATTTTATTACCTGATGACTGGAATTTATAAAAAGCTAACATTTATAATATTGCATTTAGAAACTATCTAAGGATA
Source organism: Suricata suricatta (assembly GCF_006229205.1). Taxonomy (NCBI): domain Eukaryota; kingdom Metazoa; phylum Chordata; class Mammalia; order Carnivora; family Herpestidae; genus Suricata; species Suricata suricatta. The sequence continues at coordinate 72,011,818 of NC_043706.1, read as the reverse complement.
TGCTTGGCTACAAAGTTGTATTTTGTATTTGTTTATCCTTTTTTGGTCTAATCAAATAAAGCTTAGATTGTTACCCTTTGCATTTCTGCATTCAAGAAGAATTTTAAATTTCTCACATTGTAGTTTTAAATTTCTAATATAATTTATGCAGTGATGATTAATGGACTAAGGAAGGAAACCGATAAAGGAAAAAAGTTTACTACTAACCCCAAAGCTAACACAGTGGATAGATTCTCAACAAATTCTTGCAGAAAGTGGATAGATAGTAATAAATCTGCTTTTTTTTGCACAGTACTTTTCATATACACTTCCTAATTATGAACTACTCTGGTCATCTTTGTGAGAAATTAAACTCTATGGAATAAACCAGCCAGATACTTTTTGTCTCCATTTCAAAGCTGAAGGAACTGATTCTTGGCATTGAGTGATTTGCCTAAGGTCTCACTAGAGGAATAAGAGGGTCAACATTTTTGGACCATTGTCCAATGTAATTTTTATTATCACAACCTATATATATCTATATTTTAATTTTCTCTAATGCCTACTAAGACGTTTGTGGATCCCTACTTGATTTTTTTTCTTATATAATGTTAGTAAGTTTTATCACTTTAAGGCCTTGGCATCTCAGCCAAGTAATTTCTCCTTATGCCTGACTTTTCTTTTCCACTTTGGGTTAGACTGGGCTGGTGTAGGCAAAAATGAGACAATGAGCACTTCTACCATTAAAGTTTCAGGACTTACCAAGGATTCTGCAGGGAGCAACCTTTTATCCACCTCTCATTCAGTAAATATCGCTCTCATCATATGCTGGGAACTCTGATGAGCACCTGAAACAGAGATGCTGGAGACAGCTCCCGCCCCTAGAGATTCACAGTCACAAGGGAGACAGAAACAGACTAATTTATGAAAAAGAGTTACTCATGTGGCTAAGCCTTCACCCCAGGAAGATTTCCTGGCAGAGATGACTGGTAAAGCACAGACTGGCTAGAGTAAAGGGGGAAGAGGCATTCGCAGAGGCACTTAGTCACCATGGAAATCTCACCCCTCTATTCTGTTACTTGTTCAACTATTTAGTGACTCAGTGAACACCATAACTGAAAGAAAGCAAAGAAATAATGAAAATCATTGCCATTCCTTTCCCCCCCCTGCCCTGTTTTAAAGGTAACTAATAGCAAATGTCTCACTACTAAGATTTCTAGTAAGTATGCACATTTCAAAATTTTGCTGATATTATTTTGTCTAAAATGACATTATACATTAAAAGTTCTTTTTTAAATTTCTTCCTGGCTGAAACTTTAAGACAAGAATTGTGAGATGTATATAAATGTGAATTTCTTATACAGAAATCTTTTTAATGGAAACTTTTCATAGTAACTGTAAAATAAAAATTGAAAGGGAGGTAATATGTTTGAGGGGTGTGTAATATTATTCCTAACTCAAGTGCTTTTTATCTTTACAGCTGCAATTTTTTGTGACTGAATAGGAAAAAAATAATGAGTTTGGAGACTTCAAATAAAATTGATGCTCAGAGTTTCAAAGTGAGCCACCAGTACCAAACCCAATGCTTACTCGTAACTTCTCTTCCAAAATGTGTAGCACAGCTGTGAAAGTGAACATTAGGAATGTGTACTACCTTAGCTGTTATCCCTCCTCTCAAAATTGTAGTGTATTTGGGTTATTTGTGTGTTGTACGATGTAAAAACAATGAATGGATGTTTCTGATGCCTTTAGTGCTTTTCTGGACCTCGCCCATGGACGGATGACGCAGCTGTTGTGTGGTGAGCCATTTGGAAAGATGTGTCTGTGTTTTTGAAGGTTCCAATGTATATAAGACTTTTGGACTAAACTCTCCCCGTGAATTCTCTTTTTCTCTGTGTCTCTGTTACAACATAGTATGATAATTATCAAATAGTAAGGAAAACACTCTTAAATATACAAAACTTTTTCGGTGTGGAGTACATTTTTCCAATCACAGGAACTTCAACTGTTGTGAGAAATGTTTATTTTTGTGGCACTGTATATGTTAAGAAATTTTGTTTTAAAAAAATATAAGGGTTAACATCCATAATAAATATTTCTCCTTGAAGCTACCTTATCAAGAATGAAAAAAATCATATGGAAAGAATTCCATATTTAATCACTGCTATATTGAAATGTATATTTTGATTATATTTGACAGGTTTTGCATCTAAATTGACCTATTTATTCATTCTTGATTAAATGTACTGAAAAGTAAAGGGTCCGTTTCTATCATGTCCGTGAAAACGAAGTTAGAGATACGCTCTTCAGGTGATTACGAAGGCACCCCGAGGTATATTTGTAACTTAAAGATTACTGAAAATATTTTTATTTTATTGTGGGTTTTATGTACATCTGTTAATTTGGTATTTCTTTGTGTGTTTTGTAGACTAGTGTTCTTCCATCCTCCAACTGAGCTCAAAGTAGGTTTCGTTGTACCATTGTGATTAGAATTTAAACTAATTCAGAGAATTGTATCCTTTACTGTACATACTGTATTCTTTAATTTTTAATTTGTTGTCATACTGTATGTGCTGATGGCTTGGCTTAAGATTTTGATGCATAAATGAGGTCACTGTTGATCAGTGTTGCTAGTGGCTTGGCAGCTCTTTGTAAAAGCATACTGGGTTGGAAAGGTGTTTGCCTATTTTTCAAATAATTTAATAGATGTATGGTACCATTTACAAGTGGTTGTATCTGAATTTACTGTGGGGATAACATACACTGTAATGGGGAAAAATTACCTAAAACCAATTTCAAAATGGCGTTTCTTTCTATTTCAGTTCAAAAACCCAGTGCATGTTCGCCCTCTGAGATGCAATAAACACCTTGAACAAAGAAACTGCAAACATAATCTTTCTCCTGATTATTTTTTAGAGAAATATGCTTCAAATGACACAGCATATACAAATATTGAACATTTAAAAACATTGGCAGTGAGAAATGCTGGCCATGCCAACATAGTTTTGATTATTTTACAATAAAAACAAGGAAAAAGGAACCTTTTAATCAGCTATCATTAAACTTGGGTTTCCATGGCTGCTGCCAAATAAACTGAAATCCCATATTTCAAAAAATAAGAGGATGAACTATCTTTTAAATTATGCAACTCTTCTAAGTTTGGTGAGAATTATCTATAGAAGTTGAGGAATAATAAGACTTTAGATTGTGATTTACACACACACACACACACACACTTGTATGCCCATGCACTCAAGACACAAAACTCTAGATCAGCCAATTTTATCATATTATATATTTTATATTATATATTATTCTAGTTTATATCTGTAACTAGAATTTAACAGTAACTCAAAAAGTAATCCAGTCTCAAATAGAAGTATCGCTCAGCTAGAACCATATTCTTATTTTAAAACTGCCTTTCCCTTAGTTAACTATGATTTGTATCTTAGAACTAACGTTCAGAAGCTAGTATCTGATCATATAATATGATTTTTGAAGATTATATTTTGGTCATATATAACTCTGTAGGCATATTGTAATATAAATATGTTTTAGTCTTTAAATAATTTTAAATTAATACTGTTTTTTCTTAGTTTTTTCCATGTTTTATTTATTTGTGTGAAGGAGAGACAATACGAGCAGGGGAGAGGCAGAGAGAGAGGCACAGATTCCAAAGCAGACTCTAGGCTCTAAAATTTCAGCACGGAGCCTGACGCAGGGCTCGAACCCACAAACTGCAAGATCATGATCTGAGCTAATGTCAGACGCTTACTGACTGAGCCACCAAGGAGCCCCTAATACTGCATTTTTAATAAGCTTTTTCTCTTCATGTGGTATAAATTCTTAACAGGTGAAGCTGCAAGAGCATTATTTTTAAATCAGACCCTCGAACCTTGCTGCAGTGAGGTTTTTGGTGGTCCTTGAAGATGAGATGCTGGTCCATATAGATGAGATGCTGAATGAGGTCCTCTGGGTACTGAAAAAATGGTTCTCTGGATAATTTTCAGCCAGAGTCCAATTTACCCATGATATTCTTCCACATGGTGAGCAGCCCTTTCTAGCCTCACCTCTGCCTAAACCCCATCCTCTGCAAGCATGAGCATGCGGCCACATGCACACTGTTCTCTGCATAACCACGCCCCTCCTGAGGCTAGGGGACACCAGACACCTTGCTGGCTCACGCAGGGCCCTCACTGACTCCAGCCATGCAGCGAAATCCCACCTGTCCGTCATGGCCTCCCACACTACTTTTCTCAGAGCACAACTTTCATCAGCCTTTACAGCGCTTAGCATATTGTGTTACAATCATCTATGACAGTGGCATCTGCTCTGGCCATTCGTGAGCCTCAGAGGCAGGAAATTGTCTCCTGTTCATGTCCTCAGGAACTAGCACTTCAGTAGGTGCTGGGTAAGTGTCTGTGGGATGGATACAATAGTTCTTAGAGGTGTCCTCCTTTACCTGGTACGGCTGGGGTGGTACATATTTCTAATTACTGAAGAGTAACTCTCCTATAGCATGTTGTCAGATGTTTTTAGAGTTTTAATAGCTCTCTGTCAGCTCATTCTAATAGAAGAACTGATGTCAATTAAAAATACATCAAGTTGAAGATTTGAACCACTTTTTATATGGTATAATGATTGCAAATGGTTCTCTCCATATTAGAGTGTCTCCTAGGTTCTCTTTTATGTTATCTGTTGTACTTTAAAAAAAGAGAAAAGAATAAAGAACAAAGACTTTTTAGGAAGAGTCATGGGGTTTGCAAGAGGAGGAAAGGAGTGCACATAAAAAGAGAAATGGAAATTCCATTCACAGAAAGATAAATTGTGTGAAGGCCTCCTTCTGCCTCTTAGGGAAGACATCTTTAATAATCTATCCCCAAATTTTTGTTAGTGGAAAAAAAGGCACACTCTCACAGCAGTGATTATCATAGTGTTTCTTATTTGGAAGTACTGATTGAAAATAAAAATCAGTATTAGTGGAGAAGTCACATTGGTGTATGTTTTCAAGGCACCAGGTTTTGTGGTAGTTTATTGTTCATCCCTTTGGACTGTAAGAAAATTTCAGTCTCTCATAGCCTTGCTGACATAAGATGTCACTACTGCACACATTGTTTAGATCCCCTCTAAGAGTGGAAACAGGGAGCTGTGTTTGTGATTTAGTGATATGGTAATTAGCTTTAACTAAACTCTCAGAGCCACTGTGCTAATACATCTGAGTTCATTTCCATGCATGCATGCATGTTCAAATCATTCTGAAACATAAAGATATTCTGTAATTGATTTTATAATACATACTCTATAACTGATTTACACACAAGGGGTTTTCAGACTCTGGTTTCATTCTACACCTTTGCACTTTTTATTGAGGACCTCAAAAAGCTTTTGTTTGTATGGGTTATTATCTATCAATGCTACTGTGTTAGAATTAAAAGTGAGAGGGGTGCCTGGGTGGCTCAGTCGGTTAAGCATCCAACTCTTGATTTCGGCTCAGTTCATGATCTCACAGTTCTTCGGATCGAGCCCCATGTCGGGCTTTGTCCTCTTAATGTCAAGCCTGCTTGGGATTCTCTCTCCCTCTCTCTGCCCCTCCCCTAGCTCACACACTCTCTCTCAAAATAAACATTTTTTAAAAGAAATTTGAGGGGCGCCGGGGTGGCTCAGTCGGCTGAGCATCCAACTTCGGCTCAGGTCATAATCTCACGGTTTGTGGGTTCAAGCCCCGCATCGGGCTCTGTGCTGACTGCTAGCTCAGAGCCAGGAGCCTGTCTTCAGATTCTATGTCTCCCTCTTTCTCTGACCCTCCCCTGCTCATGCTCTCGCTCTCTCAAAACTTAAAACATTTTTTAAAAATCTGAGAGACTTTTAAATGTCTTTAATTCATTTAAAAATAAAAATATTAAAAGTATTACATATTAACATGCATAAGATATTTATGAAAATTCCAAAAACAATGAAAAGAGTGGCATTGTTTTGCCATCTTTGCAAATCTCCTAATGTTAGACTTAACAGAAGACAGCTACCTTCTTACACCTGCTTCTCTCCTCTCACTGTGTGGCCACCAGTATCCCATGTCAGACAGTCATGGGCACATTTCCCTGTGAGCACAATTGTGAAAAAATAAGTAACAGTATTATTATGAGAACAGCTTTGACCTCACAGTATTATTATAATTTTCATCACACAGACCCCTTGGAAGGGTCTCTGAGGTCCTCAGGCATCCCTGACCATACTTTGAAAACAGCTTCTTTAGATATAAAAGAATTGTTCTCATCTTTGAAAGATTTTATTAGGTGGGATTGTTTTGTGTGCATGTGAATGTAAGAAACCCCACCACCATTATTTTTGTTCAATGTCTCTCCAAATGCCTGCCTCCACCACCCTCGCGTTACCTTTTAGGTGATGCTGGGGCTCGTGCAGCGATGAAGATTCGCGTCAGTCTGCAGGGAAGGCAGCCCCGCTCACACTCACTGTCACCTTAGGCACGTTAGTTCACTTCTCTAAACTTTGTAGTTTTCTTGTCTGTGGAATGAAAATGTCCATCTGTGTGTGTTCTACTAAATGAGACAACACATGTAAAATGCTTGACACAAAGTAGTGCTTCATGCACATTGCAGTTCCTTTTTTAAATTATGGTTATTTTTGCTATAGACTTTGCCAGTTGTCTACAGTTAGAAGAACACTAAAGGACAGAAAAGACAGAAGTATAAAAAGAGTCAATAGTAGGAATATTCTTTAATAAAGTGCGGTCACCAGAAGTTCTAAATGTGTTTAAAAATTTGGTAAGTGTAAGTGCCTGTTATATATAAGAATAAAACTCACAATTTAACACAGAGCTGGAGGATGAGCATGTCAGCTGGGAAAGGGTGTCTGGAAAGGGCGAACACCCACCAGAGTTTGACTTAGTTTCTTAGAGACTCCTTCTTAGAGTTTCCAGTACCTGCTGATACTTACTAAGAACATGAATGAAAGATGCTGGCGTGATAAATGCTTTATAATAGAATTAAGTCTTTCTACCTAGAGATGAATAAGCTTAATAAAAAATATATACTTTGATTTTATTAAAAATGCTAGAGGAAATATTTAGGGATGTTTGGAGATGAAAAGATACCATCGAAGTTAAATATATTCAGAACGGACACGGTGTGTGCAGGTGGTGGCCATCGGGGCTTCAGGAGCAAGATAAATTCTGAATAGAAGCCTATGGCTGCAGGAGACTGTAGCCTGGGACAGAAGCCAGGCCTGCAGACCGCAGCCCCCAGAAGCGTCAGGACATAGAAGGACCCCTTCCCAGCCAGGCGAAGGGAAGACAGTCATCTCTCCGTGATCACGTTCTCTCTGCTGTTAACCGCATCTTGAATACTAGATTCTCTCCAGACACCCAAACACCCCGTGGTTCATCTCTCTCAGAGGAGACAACCCCTCTGGGGTAGAACAACTAATTTTATAATCTATAATTGTCTTTGTAAAATCTAAACAGGAAGCTTACACTTTACAACCTGAAAAGCCTTGTAAATATGTCCCAAGGAAATTTGGAATTATTTTTTTCAAGTACCTGCTGTTTTGGATCACGTGGATTTGGCACTCTATGGAAAACAGGAAATTAAATTGTGACCATGTGTGCAATATTTCAGATGTAATTTTAGGACTAGAGTTTTAGAATATCTATCCTTTCTACTGGGAAAAACAAAATTATGCCTTCAAAGTTACATTGAAAGGAGCATTTAGTTTAGAACAGAGACAAAGGTGCAGTTGCTATTTGATTGGGTTCAGAATAAAATATAGTTAAATGACTTACTGGGTGGTTATATGTTAACTAAGGTTAGTTTTGCTGAAAAACCACATATGTTTATTATGTAACTTTATTGGAATTGCTTTCTTTATGTATGGATGTTATCAAACTTTTTGATTACCACTCTACAAAAATGTTAAACATACATATCTAAAAGTGAACTCATTATCTTTCTCCTCAAGCCTAGTTTTCCTGTCTTGCTTGGGGGTTTCACCGTCTCCCTAGTCTCCCAAGCCAGAAACCTGATGACGTGACACCCTCAGTGCTCTCCTTCGCTCAGTGGGCTGCTAAGTGCACTGAGCATCGTGTTTCAGCATGTCTCACAAGTTGCCCTCTCCTGCCACTCCCACCACCACTTCTGTAGCACAGAAGCTCCTACAGCCTCTTCACCAGGCTCTTTGCCTCTAGGCTAATTCCCACCCAAACCCACTTCCATCCAGCCTGAAGGGGTGCTGCCAGGGTTCCCTCCCAAAATTACCATCTGATCACATTTCTTGAACTCTCACTTAAAAACCTGCATCAACTCCTGGTCATCTGAAGGTTAAAATCAAAGCTCTCTAGCATTGCATTCAAGTCCACAAGTCTTTCCAAGGCTTCAAGTCTAGCTTGGAAAACTTATTTCTTGACATTCCTCATTATATATGTGTGTGTGTATGTATGTGTGTGTGTGT